>NC_087069.1:7628446-7730212 GCF_963678635.1 Symsagittifera roscoffensis
AAACTCTAAGGTGTATGAGGAAAAAAAATAATTCTTAAATCGCCAACTGAAAGTTGTTTTGGATGCAGTCAACGGATAAAAATGAATGATTTTGAAGTCATTCAGAGAATCAAAGAGAAACTCAGCGTAAAAAATTCCGATCAAGTTTACAATTTCACACATCTTCTCTGTAAAATTTGCTTTGCGAAGTATGATTATTGAACTATTTGAAAATTTCTGAGTGAAAAAAATAAAGGTTGGAAGTAAAAAATTTTTTGTTGAGAAAAAGTCAAAATTGTTGGCTAACGCGAATTGAGGCAAAAAAATTTCCTAAACAAATTTCATTAGAGACATAACAAGCAGGCAAAAAAGATTAGCAGCTGACATGGGACACGAAAAATTCATATTATTTTTTTTATAAAATCAACACAGGTGCTAAATGCAATTGCTCTGATTTTCTCCAGCTAGTAATTAAGATAGTTGAGAAAAAGAAACCGAAAAGTCAAGACAAGATTCCGATGAAACAGAAGTTGAAAACTTGGTCATTAATCAGTTATAGGAAAAAACTGATAAAAAACTTCCGTTGTTCATTTGTCTGCAAAAGAAATTTTTTTTGATATTTAAAAAGTATTTTGTTCTTTTTCTAACTCTAACGCCCTATTTCATTTGGGGACGTTTTATGCAGCTCCTGTTGAGTCAGGCAATGATAAAAAGGCTCCCACTATTTGAAATTTAATGCCAAAACAAATCAAAAGTGAAAAATTGTGCCTAGGTTGGTTTTTAATCCACAAAAAAAAATTAAAATTTTAATAAACCTTCTCTTACAGACATTTTTTTTTGAAATATGTGTTACTTGTGGTATCTATGCGTGCATAATTATGAGGGGGTTTGAGATTTTGCGAGTTGGTTGTTGATTGTAATAGCGGTGTTCTGTTCTAGAAAAATTTCGATGCCCAGATAATTTTGCGACGCAATAACTCAAATAAAACTTTCCCTCGTATCCGAAAAATTTCATAATAAAACGTATTCTAAATTACTAGTTGCCTATTAAACTATTGGATTTCTCAATAAAAAAAATTTCATCATAGAAATCCCAAGAAAGGAAAAAAGCTGTTTTCATACAGTTTTTTACTGTGGAACTGCAAGGAAGAGGACCATAGATATTTTTTGTCAGCCCGGGTTAGTTCTCATAAGATCCGAGTAAAACAACAAAATCCAATTTGATTCTTTTTTTTGTGCCTGTGATCTTTTCTGCAATAAAAAACTGTCTGTGCTTGTTTCGTACCTAAAGCTTCTATTTAAAGCACTCATTGTTCCTAGCCTTAGTTGTTATAAAAAACTCTCATCAGACAATTTCAAAACCCTTGCTACCCAAAGGCCCGCCCGTCGATACCAAAAATTTAAAAAAAATTCAGGACATAACGAAAGTTCAAAGCGGTAAAAATTAGACACTTGCTGAATTCTTTTGTGCCTGCCCCCTCGCACCCTTTAAATTGTGCCAACAGTTTTATGAGTTTTTTAAAATTTTCCCAAAAAAAGAAAAAAACCTAGTTTTATTCCGCGCTAAAAAATACCTAATTATTAGAGTAAAAAAAATTTCACAGCCTAAATAAAAGCACAGCTCTCTACTAAAACCCTGCTTGCATCATGACTAAAAAAACCTAAAAATCTAGAAATTTTTGTTCCAAATAAAAAACGGCTGTATTTATAGGAAATGATGAATGCAAGATTAAACTAGAATTTTAACAACAAAATTGGTGAAAAACACACGCTTGATCAAGTTGATATTTTTTGGACGCGTTTCCTTAAAATAACCTTAATAGCACTTCAAAATTTTATAAAAGTTTTCTTACAAAAAAGTCTGCACGAGAAAACTTTTTGTCTTTGCACGAACTTTTTTTTCTAAACTTGGGAAAAAGAAGAGACAGGCCTTGAAGAAGAAGATGCCAAAAGTTGTAAACCCAAAGTCAGAACAAAAAAAAAGAAAATTTTTTTTTTGAGTTGTTTTTAAAACAGCACAAACAGTGTATAGAAAAAACTACACTTTGTTAATTCACGAACAGTAGATTTTTCTAAGAGTTGCACTGGATAACCTTGCATAAAGTTGGAGAGAAGAAGTAAACTGATTTATGGTCACCTGTTAAAGGTCAGGTAAAAATTATCTAATTTTTTGCTCATGTATAGCAAACAAGAGCTGATTTTTTTGACATGTTATCAGGAATGAGTTTTCTTAATGAAAAAAAAAACAAAAAAAACTTGTTTTTTTTAGCAGGTGAGTAACAATAAACCTGAAAAAAAAAGAACGTAAAAATTTGTTTTCTCTCTATTTTGTTTTCTCTCAAAAAGTTGCACAAACTTCAAGAAACAAAGCTATAACCGAAACAAAGTTAGGTGACTTTTTCTTTGTATAGTTCATAATGAGAAAATTTCTTAAATTTCTGCAATAGCTTGTTGGTCGCAACCAATTTTTATTTGAACAAGCTTGCGTCTGAAATAAAAAACGTTTCATTTTTTTTTTGCTCTGAGGGAATGCAATTAAGATAAACTTTTGCTGAGGAACCGTTTGGCATTGAGCCATATCTGACTTTTGTTTTTGCAGCTATAATGTGAAAACATAAAAGACACTTTTATGAGGAAGTCATGAGAAACACTTACTAGATTGTTACACTAGACAACTAAAATGTGTCCATTTTTTGCAAACATGCTCCAGGAGACTTTCAGATCAAAAGATTTTGAAATAATATTAAAATCTATTCATTTGAAAGTAGAAGTTCTTCTATTTGAGAGTTTTTCAGCAAACTCATTTTTTAAGACTCTCTGAACAGTAGTGAGCAGTTAATTGTCAAATTAGACTTCTGTACTAACCTTCAATTTTCCTTAGATCAAATTCAAAGCAGTTTAACGTCTTACTAATCGGTCCTGTTTTCCCTATCGTAGTACCATATGCAGTTCGACACACCTTGCTGTCAAGAATCTGTTCTATTCTCATGTCAATAATATGAAAGAGAAACAGCAAGATCCTAAAATAGTGACCTGAGTTACACCGCATGCTCACACAAATGTTGCTAATCATGATTGAACAAACTGGTTTTTCATGATGAACAAACTGGAATTCTGTACATACCCACAAAATCCTTTTTTCGTTAGTTTCTGAAACAAAGTGGTAGATCGATTGTATCAAATGCAATTGTTAAATCAATCAAAACTTGCAAGTCCAACACATTTTTTGTATCAATTTGATGCCTCGAGCTGCTTGTTTTTGAAAATAAGTTGTCGTGGAGAAAAAAGTTATACTTATTTATGATTGCAACAAACATTTTGTACAACATTTTCTCGAAACCTTACCAATTAGTTGGAATAAGACCTACTGCTAAAAACTCGGCAACCGGGGTTGTCAACTCACTCACTTTTGTGAAGAAAAAATAATTTAACCACCTAAAAAGAACCTTAGAGAAAACATTTTTCTTCTATTTTCACAGTTAACAATTACAACTGAAAAAGAACGATTGTCGGTGCACACATGTTTTCATTTGTTAAGAGATGCCATCTTGAACAAAGGAAGACTTGTATTGAGTAGGATAGAGATCGAAGGAAGATGGTTTATCCTCAATGGAATTTTTTATGTTCCCTCCAGCATAATAAATTGCCATTTTTCCCCTGCTTTAACAAAAAAAAAATTAAGTCTTCAACTGAGAGTTTTGAGAACATTTTCTTTGTTTCCACATTATAATTTGTTGAAAACAGCAAAAACTTAGCATTTTTAAAAGTCTTAGAATTTTATTTGAAATGTATAATTTGATTGTAAAACTTGCTTTTTGATTTTTACTTTATGACATATAATTTCGTATTCATTTCAAGTTTCTCGGAAAGTTTTGAAATTGTTTTTTTTTCTTGTCTGATTTTGATACTATTTTTTTGTTTTGTTTTTCATTAAGTAATTAATCTAAGTGCATTTTTCTCCTTCTTTTTTATCATTGTTTATCAAAAACACTCAACAATATCTGACTAAAAATGTCTTTTGGTTGTCTAGTTTTTAACACGAAATTAATGGCATTTTTGCGTTAACTTCATGATTGGGCAATTTTGATCGAAATCACTCAACTAAATTTTATTAAAGTATCCAGTTACATGTAAGAATGCTCAGTTACGCCTTTAACTATGGACTATATTGTGTTCATCTTGCTAAAAGTTTTCCAAAACAGCCTAAAACAAAAATAACTACCTTAATTCAGAAAACATCCTTCTGAACAAAGAAATCTTCATCCACAAATTATAGAGCTAGGAATCTAGCTAGCACTTCAACAGTTAACTTTAAAATTTCTTTCAAAAAAATAATACGTATTTAAGCGCTGAGAAAACACTGAAAACGGACCATAATTCAGGTGATCATTCAATTATTGTTAGTGCGATTTTTTGACAATAGTGATTGGCATAATAGCTTGCATACATTTATAAATGTTTTAAAGCCTTAAACGAAAGTGTAATTATTATTTGAAAAAAAAACTAATAATAACTAACCTTCAAATTCAGGAAAAGCGAACCTCGCCCAACTTTGATGAAATGACTGGAAAATACAATTGCACCTACTAAATTTAATTCCTACCCAGAGTCTACTTTCGGACAAATTTGATAAATTTGATGTCTTTTTTATTGTTCATTTATCTGCGAAAAAAAAATTTAGTTTGATCTTTGCATAGTATTTTTGTTCTTTTTTTCAGGCCTCAAGTCAAACAAGTCATTTATATCAAAACGTGTCAGCCATTGAAAAATAAATTTCTAAAATTGTAAAGTCAATGCCAGAACAAACTGAAGGTGAAGAAAAGTTGTACCTATGGTGGTTTTACTATGGTGGTTGTTACTGGTTTTAACGGAAAAAGTTAAAGATTTTAATTAGCCTTTTTTCACGGACATTTCATTGCTTAAAATATGCTTTTTGTAATCTCTATGCGTGCGTAATTTTGATTGTGTGAATTTTTGAGACTTATTTGATCAGTGTAATAGCAGTGTAATAGCGACACAATGCCCTGAAAATTGTTTCACCCAAGCTCGAGTGTTTTTAGATTTGCAGTTTCCAAAAAATATGGGGGATAAACTCAAAAGTTATCATTATTTAGTGACAATCAACCATTTAGCTACTTGTCATCTGTTAATACGCAATTTAATCTGCTATTTTCCTATTAACCCTTCGGTTTTCTCAATTGAAAAAGTTTTGATTTTTGCGTTTCAGAGCAAAACAAACAAAAAGCAAAAACAATTATATGTTAAAAATATGTTAAAGTTTGATTTTTTTCAAAAAAAATTATCGGTTTTTGACAAGCTTCTATCGAAGATGTTTCGTTGTTTGAGATAGGTTTATTTGACTTTGAGACTAGTTTGACAGCTTTAAATGGTTCTGGTGAAAGATATTTTTGATTCGAAAAGTGTTCCGTCACAATGCGTTAACAAATCAATTTACTTCGCAATCTCTTATCTCTTGTTCGCACTTTACATCAAACCTGTTCCCATAGGTAAATTTAAAAATCATTGGTTATTTGGAGAATTTCAATCATTTACTTAGTTAGCATTTATCAGTACGTATTAAATAGGCAAACGGTAAGTCAGCTACGGATCAGATCTGAGAGTTTTGAATTTCTGTGTAGACTTTTTGTCTTCAGCTACAGCAAAAAATTAATAAAGCTTCTTTTGATGTTTTAAGAATAGTTTTATAACCTGTTATGTCTAAACTTAGACATTTAAATTTTTGCTAAAGTGACAGAACTGAAATTTGATTAAAAGGATTAGAATGTGAGATTAAATAAACTTTCTCTGGAACTAAATAATCTTCTTTCTGAAAACATTTAGAAAACAATTTAAGTGTCGATGAAAACTCTTTTTGAATATTTTAATGATAGAAAGTTGGTAAGCTGAAGCGATAGATAATTGGCTGAAAATAATCTGTAGAAGACCAAACATGCGTCTCTAAAAATGTTTTCGGCTTAAGAGAATTCGATTAGGTTTCATTTTTAGTGCAACCGTATGCCAGCGAGCCATGATCAATTTTTTCCAATCATATTATGAAAAAGTAAGAAACCATTGTCGTGAAAAGTAAATTGTTTTGCTATAGTAATAGAAGATGATTTTTTTCATGAAAAAATGAAAAAAAAATCATCTTGATCGAATGTTTTTCAAAATATTTTCTGAATAACGAAATCATCTTTTTATTTTAAAGTTTCTATGAGTTGAGTTTAAAGCGGAGCAAAAATTGATTCTTTCCTATCAAGTTTATACATTTGACTCTTTGAACAGTTAGGTGTCAAAGTACCAATTGTGCACCAGTCTTCCACTTTGTTTATACCAAGCATAAAGCTTTTTACTGTTCTACTAAATGACCCTGTTGTCGTCATAGTAGTATCGTCTGACACTGGTTGCACCTTGATGTCAGGAACATTTTCGGTCAAGTTCTTATTATATCAAGAAATAACAAAGGCCCTAAGACAGAGTACACCGCAGGTGATTTATGAGTGCTCTTAGTTATAATTTAATTAGAGATGTCATCATGAACAAAGGAAGATTTGATTTCAGACGGTTAGAGATAGAATGATGATAGGTTATTAACCGCAAATTTTTTTGCTAATTTTTTTTCTAATTCAAAAAAACAAATAGTTTCAATAACTAGCTAAGATTTTTGTTAACATTTTTTTAAATTCCACTGCAAAACTCGGTAAAAACAGCAACCATATAAGGATTTTTGAAAAGCATAGTATATTTGAAATCAATTTTTTTCTTGTAATCTTGTAACCCTAACTTTTGGCATTTGTTGATTAATTTTTTTTTCGTAATTAGCTTAGTATTTGGTCCTACTGTTTTTGCTGAGGATAAAATTTTGTTTTTCGTTTTCTGGTTTTTTATCATAATTTATATCCAAGGACATTTTTTGCTTCTAAATCTTTTTTGAGCAGTGTTTATCAAAAACACCACTCACAAGTTGACTAAAATTTTCAATTTTCAATAGCTAGATCTGCCTTAGTTAGAGGTACAGAAAAAAAATTTGATGAAGTTATACTTGGTGCTCAAAAAATTGGTAACGATGAAACTTAATCAATCTAGATTGACTTAAATCAATTTGGCGTAGCAGGGAAAAATATTACTTATTCAAGTGTCTGTGCGTTGATGGGTTCGATGCAATTTTGTGGTATATGTAAGAAGACTACTTTTTCAAACACATGTTCGCTAAAACTTGCACCGGAGAGTTGAAAAAACCTAAATATTGGTTGCGCTCTGCTACTTTTTCAGAGTTATCAACAAGAGTTATCAAAAAAAAATAACCAAAAAAAAAATAATTGCATGTAGTTCTTAAACAGGGGCACAACAGCGGTTCGCCGTGATGAGCTGTACAGCTCTTGTGTTGGTCCTTTCCCCCGTGGATAAATGATCTTAATTAAAAAAAGAGTACTTTCATTGAAAACCCCACAAACCAAAACATCAGAAGACTTCAAATTATATGAAATCATAAATCGGCCAAGACTAACCAAAATTAAAAAAAATTCTTTCGTCAGAAACCGATAAAGTCAAATATGTTACCAATTCTAAATACGAACCATTTTCGACAATGCACGCTTTTTCTTGCTTGTCTATTATAATAATTTGATGTTTTTTTTTGGTATTATAGGTCAATATAATCTTAAGCAGTGATCCAAAATGCACATAATGCTATCATGATCTATTTTTTTGTGTAGTTTTTTTCTTCAGTTAATCGGTCATAATGGGCATCTAGGTCAAAGTAACTTGAGAAAAAATTCCAACGATTTAACGTTTCATTAATTTAATCGGAATCAAACAATGAGCTTGGTAGAGTAGCTAAATGATTGATTTTTAGTATGTACCCCTCAAATTATATCGAAGACTTCCCGGACCCTTCTTTATGGCTGCTTTGCTTATATGATTGCTTGCTTTGCAAAATTCTATCGGTTTGCTCCTTGTGGATGTCGCCCGAGTCATAAATGTAAAGCAAAACAGAAAAACTATATGTATATGCAAAAAAAACCTTTCAAACTACATCAACTTAATGCAAGCGATTTCAATCATACACACACTTCCATATTATGCAAAAAAAGTTTTATCATGCTGTTTTCATACAAGTTTTATAGTTGAAAAATTTGTATAGAAATCATGATAAACGTTTTTTTTTTCAACGGAAAGAATTTGATGTTATTTGTTCTTCCATGCTATGGACTAATTGTATGACAAGCATTTGTTCCATAGTATGGAAACGGATGAGTAACATAATTTCTATAATAAGAAATTGGATTAGAAGCTTTATTTCCATAGTATAGAATTTGACAATGAACATTTTTCCATAGTTTGAAAAAGGATGCTAAGCATCCATTCATAGTATGAAAATTTAAGACAAACAAGTTTTTCATAGAGTGGATTTTCCATGGTCATGATATAGAGCTCGATGATAAGCATTGCTTCCGTATATATATATTTTTTGCATAGTATGGAATTGGATGACAAAAATTTTTCCATATGGATGGAATTGTATGATAGGAGTTTTTTCCATAGTATGGGAATGGAAATTATGAGTTTTTGTCAACCCAGCTAATTCACCTGAGACCCGAGTAAGACAACAAAAACTAACTTCGCTACAAAAGACAACAAAAAACTCACTTCGCTGCACTAAGACAAGCAAAACTCACTTCTTTCTATAGTATGGGATTGGAAGATATATTTTCATTTCCTCAACCCAGCTAATTCACTTGCGACCCGTAAGATTACAAAAACTCACTTCGCTTACTTTTTTATGCAGTGATTTTTTATTTCACAAAAGTTTGTCCGTGCGTTTTTCTCATTCTGTCAAATATTGCAAGCACGGAGATGATACTTAAGAGCTTTCCGCGAATCCTGAATTCGAGATACCGTTGAAAATTTGTTCAAAATTGGGCCTTTGAGCGGTTTCTTAGTCGATTGCTCTCAAACCACCCAAACCGCCAAAGCTCACAAACCGCTTAAAAACCACTCAATTCTAAGCAAGAAACGACCGAACCGCCCAAATCTTGACTAATTTTCCCAAAACTTTAGCACAAAAAGTTTTGGCTAGATTTTTTCTGATGTTTTCATTGCAGGGCACACGCAGCCAGCACTATAAAAATATGAATTTTTAACCTACCATAATACCAATATCTAAGCCAAAATCCAAGCTAAAATATTTTGGTTTCCAAAAATTTTTGAAGGTTCACTAAGTCTCCTAAAAAATCAAATTAGGAACCACTCATAAACATTAAAAAAAAACAGTCAAAAATCGCTCAAACCGGTCAAATCTTAAGTTAATTTTGAATGGAAATCTCGACCCAGTTCGTTTGAGTTGATATTAGGAACTACAAATGGAAAAATTAACACCACCGCCACAAAAAAGCCCGTCCATTGGTACGATTTAATGACATTCAGTTCGTTGTAAATTTTTAAAAAACCTTTGCCTCTAATTCATTTAGTTTAACAAGATCAGAGCGCATCCCATTAAAAAGAAGAAATAAAAATTAGAAAAAAATCTGTAAAATATCTACCTCCCACACCATTACGGTAACAAAAACTGTTTTCGGGTTAACAAAAATGCAAATACATTTTTCTACTATGGAGAAGAACTTACAAAACAGTTTCATACAGTTCGATAGAATAAAAAACAATGTATGAAAATAACTTGATAAGCATGTTTTCTATGCAATGAAACTGTATGACAAGCATTTTTCCATACAATGAAACTGTACGACTAGCAGTTTTTCCTGGTAATTTTTTTTGTGTTCTGCTTTGTATATGTGTTTTGCCCTGAGCACAATCAACAAAATTTTTCTCAAATGCTAAAACCAACATGTAACGGAATTGAATTGCTGATTTACTTACGCAGTTTGTCTGTGCCCGTATGACTACGAGGCCTCTTTTTTGAAAATCTCAGACTTTGAAAAACGTGGCCTATTTTTCCTTAATTTTTGGTATTATTTCTAATCATATGAAATTTAAAAGCGTAAAATCCATCAACATAGAAAACTTTTACAGTTTTTTTTTGATTTTTTTATTATAAGAACTATGCGTGGACTATTTAAAATGATTTAAATCGTTTTTTGTCTCCATTTTTAGGGGATAAAACTAATTTTTTTCAGGTCGGTAATATCCAATAGTTCCAGTCTATCTAAGTTTACGTATCTAAATGAGCAATTGTAAATCGATTTCTTACGATTTCATCTGTATCGTTATCGATTTATATTTTTTCAATCTCGAGTTTGTCAGTGCCCATATGACTACGAGGCCTCTTTTTTTGAAAATCTCAGACTTTGAAAATCGTGGCCTAATTTTTCTTAAATTTTAGTCATATCTCTAATCGTATAAAACTTAAAAGTGTAAATTCCACTATCATAGAAAAAGTTCAGTGACCTTTGATTTTTTATTATAAAAACTATGCGTGGACGACGTTATAAATCAGTATTTCAAACTTCTGCACGCAAAAGAAATAGTCGCAAATGTTTTTTTTTTGTTCAGGAAAACTGTTTTAAATATACTGGACTAAATATAAAAATACATCATTTTTTTTCGGTAGTGATAAAAACAACTTTAGATTTTTCTAAAATCTTTTCGAAGTCACAAGTGATACATCATGATACATCCATCAATCGACTCATTCGAATTGATATTTGCGATAACTTTTGTGAAAAAAAAACAAACTCCATCGTTGAAAAGTTTCCGCCTATTTTTCAGCGGTCGGAACAGAAATGAATAAGTAAATTTTTCAACAGACTTGTCAGACGAGCTGCACCCGACGCATATTTGACTGATGGACGAAAATAGATAATTAGTCTCTCTGTTTGTCTTGCTGGTGTCAACATTACTCAATCAATTTTAAAACACAAATGTTTAAACTCTCGCTTTTACAATTTTTCATTGGTAGTCAAATATTTTTACCCAATACTTTTTGAAAGGATACACAATGGTATCATTGTTCCAACGGCCACGGTAGCGCCAGCAGCTTGTTCATTGTAGCTGTTTAAAGATGCCACAATGAAAAAAATATATATCGCTCAGTTGCGTATTTTAAATAAATATCAACCCTGTCAGTGATGGGGTCACAATGTCCATAGTGCTTATGTGCTTCATTCTGGTGCCCACTCACACTGAAGTCGCCATACTGATCTTGACCCAAGCAATCAGAGAAAAAGTGAAGTCTATAAAGAAGAAAAGAACCCACGTTGGTGGAAAATGAACAGCAAAAGGAAGTTTTTGTGTTTTGTTAACAATTAACCCACGATATTATATAAACGAGCCGAAAAGTAAACCAACCGAAAATAAGTAATAAGTGTCATATCGTAGTTATCTAACAATTACGTAACAGTTACAAAACTTATGCGAATTTCATCCATACAATGTAACTTTTCGGCTGGCTTAAACTCGGCTTTTTTGTTGGTTTTTACTTCGGCTGGTTTATTTACTCTCTTAAATCACGTGCTTAAAAACTTAGAAACAAACTTATCCAAATATTGGATCTACATCAGAGTGCTTTTGTGTGACTGGATAATCTGGTTTGGGATAAAGGCTCTTTTTCCTTTTTCCCCCACCAGCGTATGTTTACTACTAAAACTTTGTACACGTACATAAATTGGTAAACGGACTAATTAGGTTCTGAAAAACTTATTTTGCTTCATACTTAACCTTGTAAAAACCCTCGTTACAACATAGATTGATGTAACATAAAATGTTACAACATAAAATCGTTACAACATAAAATGGGAGGAGTAAAAAGAGCCGGGATAAAAAAACCTATTTTTGGAACCATACTAATGCTCTCAAGGTCTTTTCCTACATCTTTTACACATAGACAAACTTAAAAATAATAGATCTCTGACATCGAATAATCTGTAAATTTAATCTTGTGCTCTTTTTAGCTCGTTTTAATCTTGTGCTTTTGTGCTTCAGCTTTTTCAGGTAATAATGCATTAATGTCGGCTGATACAAGTTTCGATTCAAAGATACAGTTGTTGCTTGAAACAAACTGATTTCCCGTCGCTCAAGTTGAAAGTATCAAAACTTTTGCCTCAACCATGTATAATCTACACTTCAAAAATCACAGGGCATCTTTGGACATATTGCCAGAGTATGCACATTCAAATAGGACTAATTTGGTTTTGCCACCCGGGTTGACCAAAAATGCTTATCATACCATTCTCATAAATGGGAAATTCTTTTCATACAATTTCATACAATTCCATACGTACAGAAAATTGTATGAAAACTCTATGATAAGCATTTTCCCATAAATGGAAATTGTATGATAGGTATTTTCTCCATAAACCAAAAAATTGTTTTTTTTTTCGTATATTTATTTTCTGACAAATTTTCGGTTGTGCAAAGGTTGGACGGTCTTGCATTTACAATTTACCAAAATTTTTCAGTGATGATTATTTTAATTTTGTGAAATTTCATATTATCAGACATTGATCAAGGCATACATAAACAAACCACACAAAAGAAATAGGAATTTTCAGCGTTTTTGAAAAAAAACTTAAGTGAAAAGAAAAAAGCCAATATTATTGTATCCAGGACTACGTTATGCACACAAAATACTAAATTTTGCATGCAACAAAAAATTTCGAAAAATGTTTGTTTGCGTACAAAATTCGATTTGCGCTTGAAAAAAAAAACTAAAAATTTTTGAGCAAATTTTCAAATTTTCAAAATTTTGTGTCGTATATTGAAATTGTATGGTAAGCATTTTTTTTCAAAAAAAAATTAAAATCAGTTTTTTTTGTCACCAGTCTGTTCAACTGTTCTCAAAAAGCCGCAGAAATGGTTTAATTTTGTTAAAATGTTTTTCGAAAATATATGAAAATTGCATGACAAGCATTTTCTCCATACACTTGATGTATGGAATTGTATGATAATGATTTTTGTTGAATGGAATTGTATGATAGGCATTTTCGGTAAATGGAGGTCAACCCGGCCAGCGAGAAGAGTCTTATAGTTCAATGTTGTTGATAAATATTACAATTTACTCGTGCTGAAAAGTGCCAGAACCGTGCTCTCAAAGGGAGGGTCCTCTTGTACTGAGACAGTTTCTGTTAGATAGTAAGTATGTGCGGCTAAAGTTAATAAAATTTGTTTAGTCGCGTTTTGTGTCAACCTTTTCCTCCCGTGGTTTCTCGACCCAGAAAGAAAACGAGACGTTTGCGGTTCGCAAAAAAGGATGAAGTGCCCGCATTGGAGTTCTATGAGTAAAAATCTATTATAATTGAGTTTCCTTGTCAGTTTCCACGAAAGTGAAAACAAATCGAATCAATTAAAAATAGATCATAATATTACTGTTTTTTGAGGCAACAAAATCCTTTTTCATCCACTATATTCGATTTTTTCCCCTTTTGTGGACACTGACAATGAAACAAAATTTTAATCGATTTTTTCCCACTTTACTGAGAAGCGAATTTCAATGCACATAAAGTGTTTTCTACGTTTAAACTAACCCGGGCTGACCAAAACTTCTTATCATACAATTTCCAGATATTAGAAACTTCTTGTCATACAATTTCATACAATTCCATACGTACAGAAAATTGTATGAAAACTCTATGATAAGCATTTTTCCATATATGAAAATTGTATGACAGGTGTTTTTCCATAAACCATAGATTGATTTTTTGTTTCTAAACTTAATTTTTGAAAAGTTTTGGTTGTGTTTGTAACCAAACACAAGTCATAGAGACCTTGGTTTACTCAAAGCACCAAAGTTTAGAGGGTCTCATGCATTTATAATGCATAGAAAACGACCTGAAGTGTCTTCGAGCTGCCTTTCACAAGTGATATAAAAAAATAACGAACTTTTAAAATTTGGCGAAACTTTTCAACAACAATTATTTTAAAAATTTGAATTTTTAAATTATCAGACTTTGATCAAGGCATACATAAACACGCCAAAAAAAAGAAATAGGAATTTTTAGCGTTTTTGAAAAAAATTATAAAGCAAGAAGGAAAAAAATCTCAACATTAGTGTATCCAGGACTACGTTATGCACACAAAAAATTAAATTTTGCATGCAAAAAAAATTTTTTGGAAAATGTTTGCTTGCTTACAAAAATCGATTTGCGACTGAAAAAAAACTTAAAAAATTGGGGTAAATTCAAAATTTTTTGTGTCGCCATCAAAAAAAAACGCTAGTCATACAATTTCCATATCAGGTGGGGGGCTGTGGGTGGTATCAGTTGGGGGAGGATGGTGTTCAGGTGGGGGGGGGGGGGGGGTGTTCAGGTGGGGAGGTCGTGGGTTCAGTTGGGGGAGGTGGATTCAGGTAGGGAGTGGGTTGAGGTGGGGAAGGTGGGTGGGTTCAGGTGGTTGGGGGTGAGCTCAGGTAGGGGGGGGGGGGTGTTCAGATGGGGGGTTTGTTCAGGTGGGGAGTGTTTAGGTGGTGGGAGGGGGTTTTCAGGTGGGGTTGGGTGTTCAGGTGGGGGAGGGGGTTCAATGGGGAAGGGGAGCAAAGGGTCTAACGTTGTTCAGTTGTGGGGTTGGGGAGGGGTTCAGTGGGGGGAGGGGAGCAAATGGTCAAACGTTGGGGGGGGGGGGGGGCTTAACTTAATCTTTTTCCAATTTGAGTTTAAATTTAGAAATGGATTAGGCCGTACACTCGCTTTGCAAAGTTTCCGCATCACTCACTTGATAAATGCAGAAATTCTTGCAAAACTTTAAACGAGGTGCGAAATAACAATAAAGTGAAAAAAAGTCCATTTTCATGTAATTTCATACTTATTAAAAAATCCATTATAATGAATTCGAAATGAACTATAATGCATTTTGTTTTGGCGAAAAAAATTCGATTTAAATCCATTGTTAGTCCAATTTTGTTTACTGAACGTAACATGGCAATCGATTACATTTACAACATTTTAGACCACAAAAATCCATTGTAATTGATTTTTTTTTCACTTTTCTTAAGTGAGGGTGGCAATTGTAACGGTCAAAGGAGCCATCGTTTTTATGACCCGAATTGAGGTGTTCGACTGATGTTCCGACCGAATTAAGTCAAACCGACAAAAACTGTTCGACCCAAAGTCAGCGGTCAAAAACAGATTTTTAGGTCAAAATATTGCCGAATTCACGGTCGAAACATGTTCGAACACTATTTCAATTCATGGTCGAACACAAGGTCGAATTTGCTCGAAATATAGTCGAACTAAATGTGCAATACAACGTCATTAGCCCTAGAAAAAAGTGTTCAAATCTTTTAATGACAGAGATCCAGGTGAAAGGACTTTAGACTTCCATTTTGTAGAAACTTGGGAGCTATTGGAGACTACTTTTACAAAAATCACATACTTAACATATGAGTGATACAATTTTTAGGTCACGGACAGAAAAATTGTTTAAAATCTTATAAAACCGGATCGAAAATAGGAAAGAAAAAACGAAAACTCGGAGATGTAGAAGTAAAATTAATTAAAGATGTTTTCTTTACCAACATTGAATATGCGGAAAATCAGCTCCAATTGTGCACTGAGTACATAACCGCAGAAAGCGTATTGGTATATGAAAAAGGCACAATTATTCACCAAGAATATGTAAAGAAACCGGTAAAAACCATGTCAAAAACCATACCAGGTTAAAAGCGAACCTACCCTCAATAATTCAGAAAAGACCTAACACCACATTCCCAGCAAGAGAAAGAAATTGCAACACTTGTGGTCTGAAGGGCCTTTTTGTCAGACATTGCTGAAGTTCAACTAGGAACCAAACAATTGAGGTAGAACAAATTTCAGTTTTTCCCAAACGGGACAGCCTTGAGGAAAAAATCCGAATTCGAATACACTTGATCGAATTTGGGTTTTTCCAGAATGGGACAGACTTCAGAAAAGAATCCGAATTCGAATACACTTCGACGAATTTTTTCTTAAGTGTACATAGTGACAGCGAAGTGAGTTTCATAAAGGAACACATAAAAAAGGGAATCGAAACAATCTTTATCCACGGCGAAAACGAGTTGATGAACACATTGATTGTGGCAATCGGGAAATTTACCGCATATGCAACAGAAACCCAACAAAACTCATCTAGTCCCGTATCTTCTCTCTCAAAAAAGACATACTCCGTTAACTCAAAATGGGAGATAGTTTCTGGAAAATTGACATCGTGGAAGAATTTACGGATTAGGCCTACCAAGGATTCGGGTGTATTGTCAAAAATATCGATGAGGTTTATTGGAGTCAAACAAAAGTACAGGACGCAAAAAAAAATTAACCTTGTACAGTACTGAAGGCCTGTAAAAAAATTCGCTGATGACCGATATCTTGCTTTATCTAGCAACCAAGGTTTTTCAACAACAGGCTCCACCCGCAGCAGTGACATCTCGGATAATCGGAAAGGAAGATCTTGTCGGGTGACATCGTTACAAAATCTAGTTCGGTTGAAGCATCTTTACAATCCTAATTTTTGAAACCAGATTACAAAATGAGCTTATGTTGTTTGTATCAAACAAATTGTCAGACCTATTTAAATCAACCAGTAAAATCGATTTAAGTCAAGAATCCCCAAAAAAGGAAAAATAGCCTGACCAACTACATCCAAGAGTTCATGTAGAAAAGTTATCTAGATGTTTGGAAGAATGTTTCAATTCCCCAATCAAAAACGCCGCAAAAATAGACACTTCGAACAAACTGGCCCTAAACTCATAAACATATTTGAAATTTTTCAAAAATCTACCTTGTTCGAGTTGATTGATAACATTTTAAAAACCGTTTAGCGGTCACGAACCACAAAAAAATTGGTCTTTATTGATAGTTTTAGATCATGCGTATAGTTACATACCTCCTATTTTAAAAAGGCGAGTAATCAATGCAACTTTAGTACAGTAGGAGGCAACGTAACATATTTGAAACTGGATTTAGTGGGTTAGGAGACTTGTCCAAGAAGTTTAAGCAAATGACGATTCGATTGACCAGGAAACTATGAAAACACACTGTTAAGTTGATGTTTAAATTGCAACCATTTAGTCTTATAATGAAATAAGTGTTAGTTTTTTATCCACATTATAAAATTGTTGAGATTCAAAATCAATTTAAAGGGAGCCCGCCCTTTGATTCCTAAGTCTGACGAAATGTATAAAAGTCTAGCTCACTAGTGAGTTCAACCTATCAGTTAAGCAATTTAAGACCGAACATGGCATCTCTAATTACAATTTTCTGCAGAATTATTGCAAAGGAATCAACGGTTGAATTGGCTATAAACACATCAAACAGTTTTCTGAAAAAAAACGAGATGGAAAATTGTAACGCAGTAAGGTCTCATCATTTCAATTTTTAACCAAAAACGAGATGAGATTGGAAAATAATCTTTCCCACCTAGGTTTGGGAGCTTCCCTAAAACAAGACCATGGGGGAAGTAGGAAGACAGTAGCCTCTGAATTAGAAATTTAAACGTGGCTGATCTAAATTGAGAACGAACAAACTTGAATTGCTGAGATTGGTTTGGACATTGGGTCATGTTTAATTGAGACAATTTGGGACGTTCATTGGGACATTTTTAATAAAAAGACTCGCTGTTTATTTGTCAAAACACCCAGCAGGTGAGCCAACACCAATTTCATATGGCAATAAAAAATTTGTTTTTGCCGTCGTAAAACTCATAAATAAGCTACTCAAAATGTTGCCTAGACATTATCACTCAGCGATCAAGGGAGAAACTGTCTCACCATGAAAATTTATAGGGTAGTTCTTAAATTTCAGTGTGTCAAATTCCTCATTCGATTTTAAAAGCTCACATACCGCAAAACTCACATTTCTCATCACTTTTGGCGATATTAGGGAAACATTCTGAACAATTAGACTCAAGTAGCTCCCCTGTAAATAACCCCAATGATTATTCCCATTGCAGACAAAATTTAAGCTTATAATGATTAATTTTAGAATTGTTACAAACCCAAAATTATTATTTTAAAAAATCCATTTTCATAGCCGGAACTCATGGCTCTTCTCAAAAAACAAATTTTGTGAAAGTCATCGACGAAGGAAGAAAACAAGACATCTTAGCGCTTACAAACAGTATTCAAACATTTTACAAGCTACGGCACGATTTTTATACTTTGATGCAAGACTTGTAATTCCAGCTTGTTTGAGAGCTACAACGCTACAACGTCTACACGAAGCACACAATTAACATATTGGTATAAAAATTATTATAATTGGTGACATAACGTTTTTCGAGAAACCCAAGTGCACGGCGATAATTGCTTTTGATGTGTTAAAGCGGGTAGAATTTTGAAACCTTCTACCAAAACAGGAGAACTTCTACCAAAACAGGAGAACTGGTCTAACTACCACTGGTTGCTGAACCAAATCAAGAATTGACCTAGACTTTGCTGGCGCTTTAACTTTATTCTGACCGACAAAGATACGTTTTGAAATGTATATAATTGAACAGAATTTCTAAAAATTTTTAGCCCAACAACCAACTAGGCTCTCAGCAAAATCAATTATATACGTTACCAAAAACTTTACAGCTCCACCAGAAACCCCTTTGTCTTAAGAACACACCAATAGCAAGAACTCATTCTAAAACAAGATTGTAAATCAAGATCAAGTTATAAATGGGATAGTTAGCCCGGTTGTGATCACAGAGCCAGGGTTTCATCGTGCAGCTGCTTTAAACTATCCAAGTATGAGAGTCAATATGGTATGATCTAGTCAAACATCCTTCGTCAAACAATCTAAATTGGAAGAAGGACTTTTTGTATATAGATGAAGCAGGAAGCTACCGTCTCAAAAAAGAAGACCTGACTATGAAGCTCCCGTCCACATCGAGGACGGATAAGTTCAGAGATCCTGCCTACACCACAAAATACGTGTCAAACAGAACTGGATCCCCAGTTAAAGCTTTTCCTTGCTCAACCGAGCAAAAGAACTGGGAATCTTGAATTCAATCCAGAATGCTACATCGGGTGAGCTCATTGTGTACATAAAAGTTCAAGATATGAAAAACGATGAACCCTACTATAGCTTACTTACGGAATTCTAGTTTTCTGCCAAAAATGTACAGGAAGCACAAAGTGAAAAAACAGTTTCCCTTATCAATGTAGGAAAGAAATTGAACATTCCTTGACACCTCTTGTTCTTTAATCATATCATATCATATCATATCATTTCATATCATATCATATCATATCATATCATGTCATATCATATCATATCACATCATACCATATCATATCATATCATATCATATCATATCATATCATATGATATCATATCATATCATATCATATCATATCATATCATATCATATCATATCATATCATATTATTTCATATCATATCATATCATATCATATCATATCATATCATATCATATCATATCATATCATATCATATCGGGTGCATGGGCAAACTTGCTAGCACATTTTACAAAAGACCTGCTTTGATGATCAGTGGGAAGAGAGAAATACCTTTGTATGGTGAAGTGGTTTTATGGATGCGATGTTGTCGTAGATTTGCGCTTCTCAGATCTTCGGTCACGCTTATTGATGGATCCCTTTCATCAGATCGGAGACCAAAGCATGATTGTGTTGATCAAAGATTTCCTGAATCACGCTCGATGAACATCATTTAACTAGCATAGATGTTTCTCTTATGATATTTGTTAGCTGTTGTAGTTTGTTCGGGTTTGGTTAGTTTTTTTCCAGATGACTAGAAAATTCACTGATTGTACCAACCTTATTTGAAGATTCTTAACTAAAGACCTCTTTATTCATACTGTTTACAAACAAAAAATTTATAAGATAGACAGACCAAATTATTACGCTACTGAGCGGCAATCTACCCGTAAATCTGGTTTAGCCGAGAAACAGTTTATAAAAGACATAAAACGACGCAAGAAAAGAATCGATTCCAAAATTTTCATGCGACTATGGAAGCGAGGGGCATCATAAAGCCAGCAAGGAAAGTGGCTTTCAAAAGGTCAAAAAGAACTCAACAGAAAAGGAACATGGAAGCAACTTTCGAGCAACGAGATGTCTCGAAAAGAAGTGCTGTGAATAACTCGAGGGAGACCCTGTTACGAGAAGAGGAGGGATAGCGAATACGTTTACGTAGCCAGGAGTTACAAACCACTGTTACCGTCAATGAGATCAACTCTGAAAATGACGGAAGCCAAAAACCTGAAACGCAGACCAACAGCGATGAGAAGAACCTCTGAGTCAGGCGACATCGAGACAAACCCAGGATAATGCTGCGGTACCATCAGTCAATACTCGGGACTGTCCAATTATATTGCTGGATAGCCTAGAAGAAAACTTGAGAAGACCGATGGAGCGGGGAATCAAACATCAAAACATCACAACAACACTCCCATCATCAGAAGATAACAACACGACCGATTCATTCAGCGGGCCAACCTTACCCAATTTGAGTGTAAGGAAATCAAAGTTTGGACAAGGTCTAACAAATGCCAAATCTTCATGAGTGGCTAAGCGTTAACATCTTTCCTTTTGAAGTCACCACTATCTCCAAAACTCTCTGACTCATTAGTCCGACAGAACTCTACAATATTGACGCGATGGAACTCCTGGGACGAATGATGTCAGTGGAAATATACGATCAAAATATGCCTGGAGATGTTCAGCTTAACTGAAAACTGAAAAAATAATATTAATTAAACTGAAATTGCCCCTTGGCCTTGAAAAAAAAATGGTTTAAACTGGAACCTGATCTAAACTACATTTTATGATTGGATAATTTAGATATTTTACCAATGTAAAGTATTTAATATTAACCAATCATGATCCATCTAACTAACAACCCACTTATTTGTAAGTGCTGAAGTTACTTGTAATTTCAGCACCAGAGAGATTTGAATTTAACTTAGAAATTAGTTGGACTCTCCCGAGCACTTCAGCAGCCGCAATAAACCAGTATACCCTAGATCTATTGAGCCTAGCAGAGACTAGTTAAACAACCTGAGACTAGATAAGTATAAGAGTAAGATTAGGATCGGTATTAGACTAAGAAGTTGCACGAATCTATCCGGCCGAAAATAAGATAGCGTGACGAGCAGACGGTGTACCCTATCCGAAATTACTCTATGAGTTAACCACCTCGGTCTTAACTCATCTGGTGCGACCATAAGTCTCGAACAAGACCTTAATAGCTTAGAATTAACCAAAATAGATTTGAAATTAGACAAAAACATTTACAAAATGTTATACGACAATAATTTAATCGAAATGTCTCTACGACTCAATAGATCAGAGCCAATATTCCGAACCATAACAGAACTACCCGGAATT
Organism: Symsagittifera roscoffensis; assembly: GCF_963678635.1. Lineage (NCBI taxonomy): Eukaryota > Metazoa > Xenacoelomorpha > Acoela > Convolutidae > Symsagittifera > Symsagittifera roscoffensis. The sequence goes on from NC_087069.1 coordinate 7,649,702, forward strand.
GGAAGAAGACCTCGAACCAGAGACGACATACGACAAAGTAGAAACTTGCCATATAGCTATATGATAGTTAGGCAAAAACCAGAACAAACTTTTATATTTAGAATACTACTGGCAATGAATTTAGATTTTCATTTGCAAACATAAAACCTTGAAGTTAATCTTCAAAACCATTTCAGGCGCTAAACAAAATTATTAATATACAATAACGATTGATAAAAAGATCTAAGATCGTTTTCCTAAAACTCTGCAGTAATATACAAAACATGTTTGAAAAATATTTATTGAAAAATCAAAATAAAAATTAGTAGCATGACAATAAATGGTTAGTAATCATAAATCATCCTGTTGTTCCAGCTCCATCACCTAAAACATAACAGCAATCATAAACCCACTAATATCATCAAAACACTAAATCTTTCCTTTACACACATTTAAAATTTTATTAAAACTTAAATTCACTTAATTTTAAAAACCAGATCATCAAGGCTTATCCTTGGATCTTAAACCATTTTCTACTTAATTAAATTTCAAATTTGATCATCAAGGCTTATCCTTGGATCAAACAGAACAACTTTGTTCTCCCCCACCCACTTAATTAGTGTCTAACGACCTCAAACGTCGATTCACTACCCAACCCTTTCTAAAGACCTAAGACTAATAGAAATTTTTAAACAAAACTAATCATTCAAATTAGGATAAACAGTGAAGAACTTCGGTTATTCATCCTTCACTTGACCCCCCCTCTTAACAGACCCAGGATAAATCTTAGACTTAGTAAGTTTAAAATAGTATCTAACGAACTACTCGCGTTCTAATTATACCTGAACCTTGTGGATCGATTTACTATTCTCCAACCCTTGAACACAATCACTACCCCTAAGTAAGATTAAGTAAGTTAACACCTTAACTTATACTAGCCACGAGAAAGTAAAAAATCATTCTTCGGAATCGATATACTTTTCTCTCCAACCCTGAACAAATAGACCCAGGTTAAGCTAACCAAAAAATCGTAAGAACTAACAGTTTAAGAAAATAGAAACCATTTAACAACCTTTTGCATCCGTCATCCTAAACCTTATGTCATTTAAAAACCTAGGAAATAAACAAACAATCGTTTTACACAATTGTGAAATAGATAACAAAAAATACGACCTTGTAATCACACCTCATACACAAACAGTTGGATACATTAGAACAAAACGACAAACATTAAAGAGAAAAATAATAACGAAACAAAGACAAATAACACGAAAAAGATTTTCAAAAAATCGAAACGCATTTTCAGAATCAGAAACCAACAGTTTAGACGAACTTTACAAACTAAAAGAATCAATAGATAAAAATTGCCCACTTCACGATCAATTATATTTTTCTGACTCAGAAACAACTTCAAATTCATCAAAAAGAGGAAAAAGAAGAATAAAAAAGCAGTATAAACACAAACCAGTACATTTATACAATTGGAATCAACCAATTCGACACATTAATAATTACATATTAACAGTCATCGAACAAAAAAATGAGCTCAACGCACACCCCAGGTGAAGAAAGTCCAGATGATGATGAAATCTTTCCTTTTATAGTAGATGCAACCACTGATAGAGGACAGCATATATTTTGCAAAAATTTACTATTAAATTTATTTGAACCCGGAATTAGTCCATGTAAAACAGAGTTCCCAGATGTAAAAATCAAAAGACAAATCATAGACCACTACTTAAAAGATATATGCAACATAACGCAACAGTATGGAATCTACTCCATAGAATTCACCTCACCAAACCATAATAATAGAAAATATACAATTCAAACAGACGATCTTGATTTAGAATTTTCAAAAGTTTTTTCAGAATATATAAAAAGCATCCAATGTCATAACTCACAAAGAGCAAACTCCATATTCACCAATGAAGTTTTCGCAATAATATATAGTTATATTTCGATATTAGAAAACGAAATCCCAATAACAAATGTCTCACCGACAGAAACATCTAAACATTTGAAAGTACGACATGAAATCACACTACTCTCTAGTTATTTAAACATCATTAAAGAAAATTTCACGAAAGACGACGTTTCACAACATACAAAACACGATCTACAAAAAATTTTGGCATGGTTCATAATAGATTATTTCACACACAATATTGATTTAATTGCACAAGCAAGAAAAAATTTTAGACCCCAAAACTCGAACGATGATACCGCTATCACAGAACAATCAGATTATGTTTGGGACCTCGAATGGTCTCATCCCGCATTTATAAGCTTCCCACAATCAATCTCAAGTCAAGCAATAAGTACGATATCTTACATAAGAGATTATGTAAAAGTAATACCATTAACTATTGATGCAACACCATTAAACTATAATACATTTTTGCCCGATACACAAAATAATAGTTTAAACTCTACAGTCATACACAATGAAAACCTCAATGGAACTAGGAATCTTACTCAACAAGATATCCAGACACCATCACACTTCATAAATGAAGAAATTGTACACACAACAACTACACAACAAAGTATTTCACCAATACGCCCAAATTTAACAACACCAAGAAATACAAATCCTTCACAAACACAGGTAACCTTACAATCAACCGTTAAACCTTCGGTTGCCCCTAAATATTCACATATGGATTACCAAACATACAGACCCATGACAATACCATCAAAAACACGCAAAACATTCACTAGAAACAACTTTACAGACCATAATTATAATTATACACATCCATCAAAAACATATAACCAACCACAAAGAAATTTTAACCAATATACAAGATCTCGAAATTGGGATAACCCAATGACCCAACCTAATTCAATAAATTTCCAAACAAATCCTTCACAGGATCACAGTGAAAATTACCCATTTTTTCAACAAAATAAAAATAAAAAACAGACATCTTATCAAATGGATTATTTATCCTCAGATGATGATTTCTTACAACCAGATATATTTGCACCAAATACTCAAGAAAATCGTAGACAAGGAATACAGAGAACACGTACAAATCATAGAAATTTTTCTCCACAACCAATAGATGCACAACATCAACAACCAATTCAACAACAAAATTTAATTAATACACAATCTTTTCAACCAATTCAACAACAAAATCCAATGACTACACACTCGTATCAACCATCACAAATGCAAAATGAAATACCACTCCCATATTATCTCCAACAACATGAAATAACAAGAAACCAACTTTCAAATTTTTCTCAAATGCCAAATGCAGCAGAATCATTACAAATGACAATGAATCCATACCTTATGGGTGGATCATCAATAACATCAAACAAACCTTTAATGGTTTTCACAGGAACAGACCCTGAATACTCTGTAGAAGATTATTTAAATGCAGTAACAGCAAACCTGATTTTAAATATTGGACCTGAACCAATTAATACGCCACTACATCAAAATTGGATACATCGACGCACAGCGTTAATACAAACAACCTTAGATGGCGCAGCCCAAAAATGGTTTTCAGTACTACCTCTAGAAATAAAATCAAACTGGAAAAGGTTTACACAAGAATTTTCAAAAATGTTTGACTCCGAAAGAAACAAACAACAACAAAGAGTTTTATGTAATGAAATTCGCAGATTACCAAACGAAACCATCAAGCAAATAGCAGTACGAATCGAAACACTAGTTCGAAAAGCATATTCACTAAATACGCACGACTATAAAAACACAAAGATGACAGAAATCTTAATGATGACCTTAACACCACAATTAAGGAAAATAGCAATAAAAAAGAGAGCATCCCATCCTTCTTCAATTCGAGAACCCGATTTAGATTTTCGAAAACTAGTAGACAAATTAGAACAAGCAGAAATCACGATGAAACTAGAAGAAACGGAAAATCTGAAATTACAATACGTTAACAGAATTGAAACGACTCCCACTAATATTAATAATATACAGGAATCAGAGACAGACCTCGTTGAAAAAATCACTGAAATACTCAATATTTACGAAAAGAACCCAAACTTTAAAGGCAAACCATCTTTCAAAAAATGGTGTAATTATTGCCGACGATACGGACATAGTATTTCCGAATGTAGACAAAAACAACAAGACAATCAAAATAAACCTCAAAAATATAAAGAACCAAATAAATCATTTTATCAATACATGAAAAAAGATCAAAATCTACCGAACAAAACAGTCTACAGCAACAACAGTTCAGGAAAACCACTCCCGAACTGTTAAGATTCAGAGTTAGAGCAAGTAGGACTAGGGGATAGAGGTTTGAGAGTTATCTGAGGTTTCAACTGAGGAGAGAGAAGAGATACTGATTGTTGAAGAATGAATTGAGATTGTGTTTTTAAAATGACACGACAAACTGAGCATCAAATAGTACCAGTTAATTAATTACCAGTTAATTAATTAGTTTATCAAATACCAGCAGACCAGTTGACCTTGTCTGAGTGCATTGAGTTTTATACCAGTTGACCTTTAATTAGGTTTCTATTGCTCAAGTCTGACCTTGAGTTTGGTCTGGTATTTCACTAGTCTGGCATTGAGCTCGTCTGTCCTCAACACCCCCACTCAGGCTGAATTGGCTTTGTCCAATGTCAGGCTGCAACCCATCAGCGTTCGACGATGTTGATCCACCTTTGCCTTGCTCAGGGATTTCGTCAACAAGTCAGCCTCCATGTTTTCGGTTGGACAGTACTCGAGCGCAAATGTTCCATCCTCGACCCGCTCTCGGACAAAGTGATACTTGACATCAATGTGCTTTGTACGCTTCTGCATTACGGGATTTTTGCACATCTTGATGCAGCTCTGGTTGTCCTCGTTGATCACAGTTGGACCATCACACGTCATATCCATCTCATTGAGTAGGGATCGTAAGTAGAGGCCTTCCTGAACAGCCGCTGCCATTGCTTGATACTCAGCTTCGCTGGTAGATATTGCTGCAGTAGGTTGCTTCTTGGTACTCCAGCTGATTGCTGCTCCTGACCGCTGCACATGAAAACTGTAGCCTGTTGTTGACCTTCTGTCATCAACGTCACCAGCCCAGTCAGCATCTGCTGAACCATAAAGGTTGAACCCATCAGGATCTTTGATGTAGCACAGCTCCAGATCTTTGGTTCCTTTCAGGTATCGCAGTACTCTCTTAGCAGCCACCCAGTGTGTTCTCCCAGGATTCTCCAGAAACCGTGAAAGTTGAGTCACAGTAGCTAGGATGTCTGGCCTCGTTTGCTTGGCTATGTACAATAACGAGCCCACTATGCCTCTGTAGTCCTCACGCTGCATTGCCACTGCTTCTTCTGAGCCCGCTCCAGGGCAGTCCTTCTTCGTCAACTGAGTGCTGATATCAGCTGATGTCCCTACTGGTTTGCAGTCAGCCAACCCAAAGCGCTCCAAGCAGTCTTCAATGTAGCGAGACTGATTCACAGTGACAGAACCAGGTGCCCGTTTGACCTGCATTTTCAAAAACCAGGCTAATGGACCGCGATCATCCATCTTGAATCGGTCAGTGAATCGGTCCCTCACCCTGTCAACTTCTGCTTGCAGTTTGCAGCCAATGATGATATCATCCACCCATACTAGAACATAGATCATAGCATCATCCATTCCCCTCATCGTGAACAAACAGAAGTCATTGGTGCTTCGAGTGAAACCAGTCTCCAGAAGAAACGTGCTCAGCGTCTGGTACCAGTCCCTTCCTGCCTGCTTCAGCCCATAGATACTGCGTTGTAGCAAACACACTTGGTTGTCCCCGCTGCTGAACCCCTCGGGCTGTTCCATATACACAGTTTCTGTTAACGGCGAGTTGAGGAAGGCTGACTTCACGTCCATCTGATGAAGTACAAGATCATCTTGCGCTCCCAAAGCCAGTAGTATTCTCTTTGTTTCTGGTTTACAGGTTGGCGCAAAGGTCTCATTGAAGTCCAGTCCTTCCACTTGCATAAAACCCTTCACCACGTATCTGGCTTTAAACCGCTCCACTTGTCCCATTGCATCTCTCTTCACAGCAAGCACCCAGCGTCCAGGAATGACCTTGCGAGAATTTGGTCTATCAACAAGTGTCCAGGTGCCCATTGCCTTCAGTGACTGCACCTCCAAAGCCATAGCTGCTAGCCACTGCTCCCTTTCTGGTCCAGATACTGCTTCCAAGTAGCTTCTTGGCTCTTGTGCTATCACTGAAGCATGAGTGTAAGCCAGTCCGTATCGGATGGGAGGGTTCCGCGTTCTAGTTGACCGCTGCTCTGGAATCTCTGTTGGCCTCTGCTCTGGAGGCTCTGTGGAAGGTGGTTCCAATTCTTCAGTCTCGACTGGGTCATCTTCCGTAACCCCCACTGAAGCTGCTGCTCCACTATCATTCGCTTTATTGGTAGACTCAGTGATGGTCTTCGTGCTAGTTTCCTCTACATCAATGCATCCCTCGATTGATAGACCCAGTGTTTGTGACTGCTCACTGTCTACCAGAAAGTCGTCTGGAATGATGTCTTCATTGAACGTCACGCTTCTTGCTCGTACCACTCGCTTTGTCTCCAGGTCCATCAGCAAGTAGGCTTTGCTCTCCTCGTCATAACCAATGAACTTGCTCTTCTTGCCTTTCGGATCCAGTTTCCGCCGGTTTCCTCTGTCCAGGTAGTACGCCAGGCATCCGAACACTCGCAGGTAGTTGACTTTCGATGGCTTCCCATAATGCATCTCCATTGATGAAATGCGATGCTCATTGCTGGATGTAGGACACAAGTTGCGAACCCTGACTGCCGTTGACATTGCTCGTACCCAGAACATCTTTGAGAGCTTTGCATCGGCCAGTAGACATCGAGTCATCTCAGTTATCACCCTGTTGTACCTCTCTGCCACGCCATTCTGTTGCGGAGTATTAGGTACTGTAAACTCCTGTTTCACCTGCATTTCTCTACAGAACATCCGAAAAGCATTCGACGAATACTCACCTCCGTTGTCAGTTCTCAAGCACTTCGGTGTTCCGTGCTCAGCTACAAAGTCTTTGAACTTCGAAAGAGTATCGCTCTTCTTAACCAGGTACTTGACCACTGCCAGACGGCTGAAGTCATCAATGAAGCTCACGGCATAGCGCGCTCCATGCATGCTCGCAACTTCAAATGGTCCCTGGATGTCGCTGAAGACCCGCTGCCCCACTGCAGTTGCCCTGTTCTCTGTCTTCTTTGGCATTGCTACTTCGTGCATCTTCGAAGCTGTGCACACTTCGCAGAACCCTAGCTCGCCGACATCAACAACTGATATTAGATCATGCTTGTTGAGATGCCCCAGCCTTCGGTGCCACAGCATTGCACTACTTGTCTCCATCTTCGCTTTCGTAGCTAGAGTCATCGCGTTCCTCTTGAACTTGCACTCCAGGAAGAAAAGCTTGCCGCGCTGCTTCACTGGTAGCCGTCGACCATCCGGTGCCACAAGATGAGAAGAGTCTGATGTAAAGCTGAAACTAGACCCTCTAGCTATTGCTGAGCTCACACTCATCAGATTCACGTTGTAGCTCGGCACAAACAGCACATTGTGGAAAGTGTAGCTCCTCGTCACATCTTGACAGTCTCGTATGTCCACTTCCACCGAGCCTATGCCCTCAATCTTTGATATTGTACCGTTCGGATTCTCAACTGTTGTCCCCTCATCCCATTTCTCAAAGCTTGAGAAGACAGCCTTGTCGCGCACTACATGATCGGTGCATCCCGTATCCACAATGAGATCATCTCCCTTCATTGAGGTTGTTGCACAACAACTGAAGAACCCTGTCTTTGCCTGCTTGCAGTCCCTTGCAAAGTGTCCTTGTTGTCCACACTTGAAGCACCCTTGCTTCCTTGAAGTTGGACCACTTGCTTCATTCGAGCCACTGCCTCGAGCACCAGATTGACCACTGTCACTTCTGGATCTGCAATCTCTTGCCAAATGACCCTTCTGACCGCACACAAAACAGCCACCACCCGACGCTCCTTTCTTCTTCCTCACAGCTTGCATAGCTATGTGTCCATTCCCAGTCTTCTCTCCACATCGAGCTCGTCTCGAGTCATCATAGTTCCTCAACCTCGTTCTCAGCTCTGTAAAAGTCTTGGCCGGCTGGAAGCTCTCCTGCACCACGAAATGCTCAAAGCTGTCAGGCAGTCCGTTGATCACGAGCGCATTGAAGAGTGTGTCCGTAATTGCTTCCCCAGCTTCACTCAGCCGCGTCATCAGCTCTTGACTTCGAACGAAGTAGTCATCGAGATCCTCCTCTGATCCTAGGCGCAGCTTCGCAAGCTGGCCTACTAGACTGACCACTGTAGGCCTCTCCACACTGCAAAACTTCTCTTGCAGCAGTCTCCAGGCCTTCGTCCCATCGCCATAGCCATCCGCAGCCACGCAGTCGTTCTTGATGTACATCAGTGTGGTGTTGTTCAGGACCAGAGCTAGATGTGACCACACTGTGTTTCGGTTGTCTTTCCTCTGCTGGATCAGCACAGCTCGCTCCTGCATCTTGGTGTTGTACGCCGTCATCTGGTCAGCATTCGGATTCTCAGGTAGCGTAGGTTCAGCTTCTGGTAGATCGTCATTGCCCATCACAGTCCTGAACAGGCCTTTGGTATGCATCAGTGCCACAAACTTCGTCGACCAAGCTGGAAAATCTTCAGACTTTCCACTGAATCCAGCCAGTTTCAAGTCCATCTCTGCTTTGCTAAAGGCTAGATAAAAGCTAAAAAAAAACTCTGACAGAAATCAAATAATTATTAAATCAAAAAGTTTAGAAATCTGGGCCCATAACCTGTTAAGATTCAGAGTTAGAGCAAGTAGGACTAGGGGATAGAGGTTTGAGAGTTATCTGAGGTTTCAACTGAGGAGAGAGAAGAGATACTGATTGTTGAAGAATGAATTGAGATTGTGTTTTTAAAATGACACGACAAACTGAGCATCAAATAGTACCAGTTAATTAATTACCAGTTAATTAATTAGTTTATCAAATACCAGCAGACCAGTTGACCTTGTCTGAGTGCATTGAGTTTTATACCAGTTGACCTTTAATTAGGTTTCTATTGCTCAAGTCTGACCTTGAGTTTGGTCTGGTATTTCACTAGTCTGGCATTGAGCTCGTCTGTCCTCAACACAAACAATACAAATTATACAAGAAATCAATCACCATATAACTCAAGTTATAGAGGAAGATCACCAGAACGAAGAAACACGAATAATTCATCACAAAATCACTACAATAGACCAAATAGTCGAAATAACTACTCCAGATCAAATTCAAATACACAACGATTTGTTTCTAGATCTAATTCCCAATCAAGAAATAACTACTATCCAAACAACCAATCACGAAATTCATCATACAATAGGAATAGAAACTACTCCTATAATCGAAATAGAAGTTATTCAAACAACCGAAACCAGAATTACCCGAACAATCAATCAAGAAATAACTCATATAATAGATCGAACTATAACAGACCAAACAATAATTACCAAAACAGATCGCGAAATAATTCACAAAATCGACACTCAAGTTATAATAATCGTTATAGAAATTATTCCCAATCACCACACCGGAATCATAATAACTATAATAATTCTAATAATCGCCACAGAAGTAGTACACCTAAACATCAAAGACAAATCAATCAAGTACAATCTAATCCAGAAACAACATCAGACCCTCCAGGTATTGATGACACAGTAACTGATACGTTACAACTCAATCAAATAAACTGTACATCATCAGATTCAGAAAGTGATACTGAAAACACTCTTTCTATCAATATGATAAAAGTCGAAAATGACTATGAATCTGTCATATATGAACAACCTTTTTCATCACACATATATGAAAATCAATCAGAATTTCTTCAAAATTATTACACTACATCCATAAATTCCACACCAACGACGCAAGAAACAAATGAGATTAACACTACAAATCAAACCAATAAAAATATCAAAACAAAATGCTTGAATACAAACCACATTTATCAAAATATACAAAAAGAACAACCCAAAGAAAAAATTTGGACAATACCATTTCTCTTAGAAAGCCCAAGAAATAAAGAATTTCAACCACCAGACCTTGAAATAGATTTTTTAATTGATTCAGGAGCAGAATCAAACATAATAAACATCCCCACATGGAACGAAATAAAAACTTTACACCCAAAGCTAACACCTCTTGAAACCTCCAGCAAACTAGCAACAGCACAAGGATCAACATTGATAAACTACGGAAAAATCCAATTATTTCTCCTCCCCACCAGAACAATGGAGCAAAGCAAAATTTTAAATAAGCCATTTAAACAAATATTCCATATCACTGATATTAAATATAATATCATTGGAATACCATTTATTTCGAAGTATATACCAACAATTAACATACTAAATAGTAAAATATTAATCAAAGATAAATATACAAAAACAAAAGAAACATCCTTAACATTTTTTCAAAGATTAAATAAACAACCACCATTCTTTTCAAAATTCTACCCGATATTTAACCAACAAAGAAAACACCTAAAACCACTATCAGGAAATATCTATAATTTTTCAATCAAACAAGTTCACCAATATGATAAAGAACAAAACAAACAAAAATTTTATATGTCAGAATTTGAATTCAAACCTATTCACAAATTTTTAAAAATCACAATCTCATCCATAAAATATTTGAAAAATTCGAATTCCGATATCATTTCCTTACATGTCTATAACAACACACCTTACCAAGTAACATTACCTTTAGGACTTTTAGGATATTGTGAAACCAACGCTACAATATCACCAATACACGAAAAAGCCTATCGCGTAAATAATATACTCCAATTACTAGATATTTGCCAATCTACAATTCTTAATGAAGAATTATCTATAAATAATATAATAAGTAACGAAAACAGAAATACGGATTATTTTACAAAAACTCCATATTTCAAACCTACATTCAACATAAGTAACTACACAGAGGACAAACAGAAATTTTTAACAATGTTTAATTTCCAACACTCACAAATAACACAAGACGAATTCGAAAAGTTAGCCAAACAGCTAATTGAATATTCATCAGTCTATGCAACATCAAAATTCGATGTTGGAAAAATCAGTTCATCACTACATCTCCCGTTAAAACCAGACGCAGTTTTCAAAAAACAGAGAGCAAGTAAAGTACCAATTCACTTACATGATAAAGTGAACAGATTACTCGATATTTTAGAACAATACAACATTATATCACCAGTTAATAAAGAAGAACAACCAAAAGGGAACACATTTATCAACCCCGTTATCATTCTAGCTAAAGGAGAATCATCAAAAATCGTTCTCGATGCTAGATACCTCAATTCACTTATAGATGAATCAAAATGTAATTGGCCCATTGAACCAATACAAGTTATTTTAACAAAAATAAACGGCAAATACTTTACAACCGCCGATATGAATAGTGCATACAATCAAATGCCACTAGATGAACAATCACGACGTTTAACACAATTTGTTATCGGAAACCAACAAAATGAATTCAACCGCTTATTCTATGGAATATCCATAGGACCAGCAGCATTTTCAGCTTTTATGAGCAAAATTTTTAGACCACTAATACTCAAGAAAAACGCAATCACCTATTTAGACGATGTTTTTATGCAATCACAAACAAAAGACGAAATGTTCAATGTTTTAGAAAAATATCACCAAATACTTCAGAACGAAAATCTGAAGGCCGCCCCCGATAAATCACACTTCTTTTTAACAAGAGTTAAATTCTTAGGACATAATATAGAAAGAAAAACAATCACTCCATTGAAATCACGCATTGACGCTATTCAAAAACTTCAACCACCAACAAATAAAAAGAAAATCCAAGAATTTCTTGGAATGTTAAACTTTTTAAGTAAATATGTTTATAAAATGCAATTATATCTACGACCATTTTATAACATCCTTAGACAACAAAATAATTTTGAATGGAACACAGAACATCAAACACGATTTGAAGAAATAAAGAAACTTTTAACTGAACAAATTTCAAACACAATTCCAGATTCAAATCAACCATTTTATGCAATGTGCGATGCTTCGAACTTTGGCATCGGTGCAGCACTATTACAATCACATAATGGTACAAATAAAATGAACCTCATATCAGCAAATTCTCGATTATTCACTCAAGCAGAGCTACGACTCTCAACTCTAATGAGAGAATGTACAGCCATAATATATACACTGACAGAATATGAATTTCTGATACTTGGATCAAAACATCCAACAGTTCTATTCACAGACCATAAACCAATCATCTTTCTCTTTACACAAAAATCTAACCCAAACCACCGAGTTTACAGATTTCAACTAATTCTAATGAAATTTCCAAACTTACATATAGTTTGGACTGCAGGAAAAAATCTTGCATTACCAGACACCTTAAGTCGAAATACACCACCTGAATTACTTACACGAAAAACAACAGTTGAAATACCCAAAAACATAAAATTCTACCTTGCAGAAAACGAAACATCACCCCGATTGGAATGCAAATATGCAGTAAAAACTGATATTGAACAATCACAAATAAATAGTTTACAACATTTCCCACTTTATTTAGATTGTCAAAATAATCATTATGAAGTTGATTTACTTGGAGCATCAACTTTCAAACCAATCCCATATTCTCAATGGATAAAAAATAACACCCAACAAAAACGAACAAAACAACACCCGCCTAAAAAAGACAATTTTCCACTAATTGAAAAAGAAGATTTAACTGATAAAATAAATTTATCAGGACCACAAACAAATGATTCAAAGTACACAATAAATCAAGTTTTTGACCTTCACGACCCACTTGATACAATACCCTTATCTAAGTTCGAAATTGAAAACATTTTTCTCCCTCCAACAGAAACGATTACAATTTCAACACTGAAACAATATCAAAATCTTGACCCGATAATTAGACAACTAAAATCATGGCACAAATATAAAACTAAACCTATCAAAGCAGATTCAACCATTCTAGGAAACAAAACACTCCTCCGATACTTTCGCAAATTTAACAACACAACAATTAACGAAAATACAGACCTTTTAGAGTATAACCTAAATGAATCTACAGTTCCCTGTCTCCCTTTAAGTATGATTCTTATAGCTTTTAATATTTCACATACACAAAATATTAAAGGACACTCTGGATCAGAAAAAACATATTCAAATTTTATACAAAATTTTTACTTCCCAAATGCACCAATTTGGATAAAAGTACTATGCAATGACTGTATAGTATGTCAACTAAATAAACCTTACCCAAATCAAAAACAAATAGCACAAAAACAAGATTTTAAAGGACAAAGCTTGTACTTTAACCATCGTATCTCATTTGATACCAAAGGACCAATTTCACCCTCATCCGAAGGAAACTCCTACATTATGGTAATTGTTGACGCATTTACACATTATGTAGCACTTAACCCAGTACCACATTGTAACGCTTATTACGCTTACACAACACTCTATGAACACTGGATAGCAAAATTCGGACTACCAGAAATCTTAGTTACAGACAACGGTACAGAATTCATAAATAATGAAATTATCACACTATGTCATTTATATAACATTAAACACAAACCACGTACATCTCATGCACCTTGGACAAACGGCTTAGTCGAAGGTATGAACCGTTCATTACAAGAATATCTTAGATGTATCATCAACGGAAATGATACAAAATATACCGAATGGTCAGCAGATGTAAAATTATTTCCCTTAGCATATAATTCACAAATTACGACAACTTTAGGAATGTCATAATACGAAATGGTTTTTAACCAAAAGCCACGCAAACCAATAATGTTTACAGCAAATTCTCATAAAAACGCACAAGGTTATTGTCAACCAAATAAAGACTCAATTTGTTATAACCTACCTTTACATACACACGATGAAGATCATTTTCATCACCCACAAATTCTTAAACTAGCCTCCGGTACACACACCGAATGGATTCTAAATAGAGATAAAAAACACAATGAAATTTATCAAAAAATAACAAAAAAGTTATTACAAAGACAAAACATTAATGAACAAATCAATTCACGTTTTACACCAGCCTCCGAATTAAAAATTGGAACATTTGTTTTAATACCTAATTTTAATACTCAAAAAGGAATTTCTAAAAAATTACAACCCCTTCGAAAAGGACCATACCAAATAATTGCAAAACCCACTGATGTCACATATAAAATTACCGACTCAAACAAAAAAGAAATCGTTCAACATCGAAACAACCTATTACCTTATTACCCAAAAGAATACGCACTCCGCGAATTAACTCAATTATATTCTTTCACAGGATTAAAAATCATTCAAAATGAACCACATCTGAAAAACACAGAACAAAATGATAACCCCACCGAAAATCAAAACACAAAACCAATCGCCACCAAAAACAGTACACAAAACCATAAAGAATCCCCAAAACAAAGAAAAAATAGAAAAATGACCGAACAAATAATACCCCAAGAACAAATCGACAAATCAGAAAATAGAAAAACAACAAGACTCCGAAATCAACCACGTAAAAACTATAAAATATTCATCCCCCAATCTAAAATTTTAAAGAAAGTGGAATTTCAAAAGTAATTTTAACATTATACTTCACAATCTTGAAACCTTCGAAACATTTTTCATTTACATTTTTCAAAATAACATGCTGACAAGTACGTAATAATTCTAGTTCAAAATAGACCAATAGGATTCATCCAATCCGTCACTTTCTCTAACTCAAACTAAGACCAACTAGACGAATCATATAGAACTCCAGGCACATCTATAACTATAACTTTATGACCTCCAGGTCAAAAATAAGCAAACCACTCCAACTTGACAACTAAAATAAATATCACCATAATACCGTACCCCTCCCTTATCTAATAACCCAAAGATCAACAATATTTCCCCAACTCAGACCACGAATACCCCCAAAACAAATTTGTTAACTTAGCCTAAAGTAACAAAATGAACATTTTAATTAGCCTAAAGTATAAAAATCTCACCATACCCCGGATCATTTGACAAACAAAAATAAAGAAAAAGACGACCTCCCAGTCACCATGAAAATTGCCCCCAACAATTTTTTACAAAACTCAACCCACTTGTCAAAAAACTAATAAATAATCCGACCACACTTGAAAATCGCCTCAAACAGCAAAAAATATTCGACCAAGAGATCATTTCTTAAATGCTCTTCTCTCAATCAGTTATTCAAATACTCATAAATCTTAAACATTTTTTTACAATACTTGAAACCTTTATAATATTTCTTTTTGATATACTTGAATCTTTTCTAATAATCCTAATCATTTTTTGTAACGTTTTTTTAATTTTCTACACTATTCTCGAACTATTCCTCCAACTTTCCAAAACCCTTGATTATATCCACAGGTACGATTTATACAACTTGTCTAAATGATACGAACAATTTTCAGTAGAACTGATATTTTTTTATTGTTTGTAATTTTCATAGCATTCTTATCATCCCTCATTTTGACCATATGTAAATGTATAAAGAAAGCAATCCTCACATTTGCCCTGGCAACAATCCTTCTAATTATTTTTTTGGAAGAATATTATAATAAACACAAAATTTCTCACTAAAGTAATAATTCAAAAAACTATCAAAAATTGCTACCCAACAGTCACAAAGTCAGTCTTCACCGACATCATCCCAAGATAACCCAACACCATCTTCAATTACTCAAAATCCTCAAACATCTACACGAATTTCTTTTCAAGACAATCCATACACTTTTGAAGAACGACACGCTCGTTTATCAGAACCACTAGAACCAGTTCAACGACAAGCACCTCTAAGCGAACCAACATATAACCTATACCCAACACTACCACAAGAACTAAGTAAAATAAGAAATCCTAGTCAAAACCAAAATACAGTCGAAATAAATAGACAAATTATACATCCTCGACGAAACAGAAATTTTCAAACTCCCCGAGTTCATTTTGATATACCTCAATCCCCATCACAAAACACTCCAGAAAACCCCATTGGTATATTCCCAGAAACCCCTACGCTTCTTTCACAACGTAGCACCTCAAGCCTACCATCAGATTACTTAGGTTCAACACCAACATCTGAACAAATACGTGAAAATCCCTTTAACCCCCCAAACCAAGCATCACGACTACCATATTGGACAACACATTCATTTACACAAGGTGAATTAAATTTAGTCAATGACCCAATAGATATTTCTACGGACACAACAACATCCTCATCACTACCAGAAACATTATCACTACCATCAACACCATCAATAAGCCAGATTTCACCACCACCTTTTAACTTAAATTTTCCAAATAATCTCGACGCCAGATATCGAGAACAATCATCAACAAATATCCCTTTAAGACTAGATTGGAATACATTTACAGCACCTCCACCATTATTGGGACAACATCAAGAAAGTAACCGCCTTCATAACTGGGCACTTAATAGATTACAATATCGCCAAGATATTCACAACGATATCCGTGATCACAATATTCAAATACTCCAACAAAACAGTTTACAATTAAAGTTTGAAATCACAGTTAAGCTAAATAATATTACCCAACATCCCTACCCATTAAATCCACCTAACATAACAGCTCAATCACTACCACCACCGTTTATAACTACTGAAGTAATATACAAATACGACAGATATACCAAAAACACAATTGGCTACATTACATTTTATAATCCAAACAACAAGACTCCGAAATCAACCACGTAAAAACTATAAAATATTCATCCCCCAATCTAAAATTTTAAAGAAAGTGGAATTTCAAAAGTAATTTTAACATTATACTTCACAATCTTGAAACCTTCGAAACATTTTTCATTTACATTTTTCAAAATAACATGCTGACAAGTACGTAATAATTCTAGTTCAAAATAGACCAATAGGATTCATCCAATCCGTCACTTTCTCTAACTCAAACTAAGACCAACTAGACGAATCATATAGAACTCCAGGCACATCTATAACTATAACTTTATGACCTCCAGGTCAAAAATAAGCAAACCACTCCAACTTGACAACTAAAATAAATATCACCATAATACCGTACCCCTCCCTTATCTAATAACCCAAAGATCAACAATATTTCCCCAACTCAGACCACGAATACCCCCAAAACAAATTTGTTAACTTAGCCTAAAGTAACAAAATGAACATTTTAATTAGCCTAAAGTATAAAAATCTCACCATACCCGGATCATTTGACAAACAAAAATAAAGAAAAAGACGACCTCCCAGTCACCATGAAAATTGCCCCCAACAATTTTTTACAAAACTCAACCCACTTGTCAAAAAACTAATAAATAATCCGACCACACTTGAAAATCGCCTCAAACAGCAAAAAATATTCGACCAAGAGATCATTTCTTAAATGCTCTTCTCTCAATCAGTTATTCAAATACTCATAAATCTTAAACATTTTTTTACAATACTTGAAACCTTTATAATATTTCTTTTTGATATACTTGAATCTTTTCTAATAATCCTAATCATTTTTTGTAACGTTTTTTTAATTTTCTACACTATTCTCGAACTATTCCTCCAACTTTCCAAAACCCTTGATTATATCCACAGGTACGATTTATACAACTTGTCTAAATGATACGAACAATTTTCAGTAGAACTGATATTTTTTTATTGTTTGTAATTTTCATAGCATTCTTATCATCCCTCATTTTGACCATATGTAAATGTATAAAGAAAGCAATCCTCACATTTGCCCTGGCAACAATCCTTCTAATTATTTTTTTGGAAGAATATTATAATAAACACAAAATTTCTCACTAAAGTAATAATTCAAAAAACTATCAAAAATTGCTACCCAACAGTCACAAAGTCAGTCTTCACCGACATCATCCCAAGATAACCCAACACCATCTTCAATTACTCAAAATCCTCAAACATCTACACGAATTTCTTTTCAAGACAATCCATACACTTTTGAAGAACGACACGCTCGTTTATCAGAACCACTAGAACCAGTTCAACGACAAGCACCTCTAAGCGAACCAACATATAACCTATACCCAACACTACCACAAGAACTAAGTAAAATAAGAAATCCTAGTCAAAACCAAAATACAGTCGAAATAAATAGACAAATTATACATCCTCGACGAAACAGAAATTTTCAAACTCCCCGAGTTCATTTTGATATACCTCAATCCCCATCACAAAACACTCCAGAAAACCCCATTGGTATATTCCCAGAAACCCCTACGCTTCTTTCACAACGTAGCCCCTCAAGCCTACCATCAGATTACTTAGGTTCAACACCAACATCTGAACAAATACGTGAAAATCCCTTTAACCCCCCAAACCAAGCATCACGACTACCATATTGGACAACACATTCATTTACACAAGGTGAATTAAATTTAGTCAATGACCCAATAGATATTTCTACGGACACAACAACATCCTCATCACTACCAGAAACATTATCACTACCATCAACACCATCAATAAGCCAGATTTCACCACCACCTTTTAACTTAAATTTTCCAAATAATCTCGACGCCAGATATCGAGAACAATCATCAACAAATATCCCTTTAAGACTAGATTGGAATACATTTACAGCACCTCCACCATTATTGGGACAACATCAAGAAAGTAACCGCCTTCATAACTGGGCACTTAATAGATTACAATATCGCCAAGATATTCACAACGATATCCGTGATCACAATATTCAAATACTCCAACAAAACAGTTTACAATTAAAGTTTGAAATCACAGTTAAGCTAAATAATATTACCCAACATCCCTACCCATTAAATCCACCTAACATAACAGCTCAATCACTACCACCACCGTTTATAACTACTGAAGTAATATACAAATACGACAGATATACCAAAAACACAATTGGCTACATTACATTTTATAATCCATACTCAGGATTATCATACACATGTATATTCTAAAATTATTAATTTTTCTCCAACTCCTTTTTCTAGTAATCTCAAATCAAAACATAAACCCTTCCCCTCGTACAGGACCACAAGATTTATTAGTAACACATTACGATTGTGAAGAAAATGAACAAAAAACACTACATAAATATGCAATAAATCAAGTATCACAATGTGAAACAGAACCACAAGCTATAGAAACCACAGATGTAATAGCAACACTCTATTCAAAAGCTCGAGCAACAACAGTTACAGGTTATAAATTCACAGCAACATTTTCCGAAAAGAAAGTACATTGTTCACAAGTCTCGAACGGAAACAAAAACCGACTTGACCATGAATCATTCTATCAGAGTAATATAGAACGTCTTTTACATCTCAATCCCGATGATTGTAAAAATGAATTACTTAGACTAAACATCACACAAAATAAAAACTCCCAAAGAAAGTTAGTTAACTTTCAAGTCTTTTCAGACTCTGTACATCAATCACAACTTGAAAGACACCAAGGACATATAAAACTAGACGAAAAATACCCGTATAACGGCGCACACGGACGATTAACCTATGACCTACACGATAAACATTGGATACCACACATTGGTATAAATAACCCATCAAACTGCAAAGCAGACACAAAAAATAAAGGATACCAAGAAATAATGTTTTTCGATTGGAAAATACAACTCGAAAAAATACAACTCACACGAGATTTATCAGACAACACAATGATCTATCAAGGAATTAGATTACCTTGTAAAAACGACCAAGGTTATTGCGACCCTACAACGAGAACACAAGCAACAATTGTTTGGTTCCCCGAAGATACATGTACAACATTTCAAGTAGCAAAAATACACGCTCGTATGATAAAATTTCACGAAAAATGTTTTATACAATCAATTCCATATGAACAAGTCCATCCATCACGGAAACTAAGTTCTAATTTTAGAAACAAAGACAATATAGAAAATAAATTGACACGTTTTCAAATATATCAAGAAACAGAACTTGCATGTAAATACAGAAACCCACTTCACAAAACACAATACTCCGAGATATTAGTTGAATACGAAAAAGGATTCGACATGACCACTGGAAAAGTAAAAATCGACCCATATGCCACAGGTCATCCTCTAAACGAAGGAACATCCTATATACCAGTTAATTTTGAAAAAAGCAACGGACAACCTGGTGGACATCTAAAACCCCATGACACCAGAAGCACACGCTTACAAGAATTATCACTAATGAATACTACATATTTCGGTAATATCCACTATGATATTCATTTAGATATGAAACTAGATTATACAATTAGCCGAATTTTTCAGGAAATGTCACTCTCCGAATTAGAAACACTACACCAACTATGCGAATTAGAACGAACACAAATATTACAATCACTTGCACTAGCAGTATTAAAAATACCCTATGCAGGATACTTATTATCTGGAAATAGATCAAATTTTTTAGACTATGAAGGAAACATCTTATGGTTTTATACTTGTACTAAAAAAGTATCACCACTATACGTTTTTGAAGATAAACGATGTTATAAAAGAATCCCTATCTTTTATAAGAATAAAGTACATTTCGTGGATACACTTTCACGAAGAACCTATTTCTGGGATACCGCAGTCCCATGTGGATCAGAAAACAGCCACAATGTAGTACAACTAAACCCTGATGAAAATAAATATTATCTTCTCACTCCATGTCCCACATTAATGCAATCACTCAAAAAATTTTCACCAGAAAGCATTCGCGCTATTGCTCGAAACCCAAATATAGACTTACAATCAATAGGAATCTATTCAAAATCAGATATTCAACATCACATTAGAACACAGCAATTCCAAGAATTATTAACACAAATGGACACTATACAAAGACAATCAATAGACCAAAATTTACGCAAACTTGCAGAAACCGCAGGATTTGCCGATATCTACACGCAAGACTATAGCGGATATTTTAAAGACATTAAAGATTATATATATCTAAACGGTGAAAAATACCGTCCCCAAGATATATCACCAATTAACATTTTTAGCTTTGTTACACTCAAAAATGAGATCCTCGATTTTCTAGGATGGCCCTATTACATCTTAGAAAAATTGACTATTTTATACGCAATGTTTAACTTTATTGGATTTCTTTTCTCACTTTTAAAAGGAATCTACAACACATGTGCTATACACACACAAGTAAACAGACAAGCAAGCGTAGCACGCATACTCTTTGCAGGATTTTTTGGAATCTTTTCTACATCTATAAACAAAATTCTTTTAGACGCACAAATAAAAGAATATAACACAAAAATAGCAACACGACAAAATACATACGACGAAGAACATAACAATGTAGACATAACGCCAACGGCACCACAATTACCACCCCTACAAAATAACCATCCACTATCCCTAGTCCCACGAAATTTTCGAAATTTAGCCATCACACATAATCCAAATTTTCGACTCACCACATCACAAAGTCCCATCCAACATATAATGACACACCAGTCACAAGATCAAAATACTTATGAACAAATTATTGAACAACCCCATACCACCGCTTTTCAGTCTCAAAATAATCATTTTTTTAGCCCACGATGAGCCGCCAACTTGGATCACTACACCGATCAAATTCCCACCCAACCAATCTTACCTCTCCAATCCCAATAATACCACTTTTTGCTTTTCCGCCACCCGATTTTCCATCTAGTAATGTAACATCAGGCATGAATTCCGACACTAATACACACATCTCAGTTTTATATTCCATCTCACAACTCAATAACCCAAATATTGAAACCCCCGATGAACTTGCCGACTCAGAACCATCCCCATCCAATAATTTTCATAACTCTTCTAATTTTTCTCAACCCCCTTTTCAACCGATATTATCCAATAACCCTGACCCAATCACCCCCACACCCTCTTATGCTTCCCAAGTTACCCCAACCTACTCCTCATACCATTCTGACCAATCATCTCATTCTCCAGACACCCCCCGAATCTCCCCAGAGCTAGATAATTTTATTACCCTCCAACAACAACCCTACCACCTTAATACCCCAACCATAAACCAAATATCCTCCACTATAAATTCATCCAACCCCCCTACACCTACACCCTCTTCAAATTATACTGAATCATTAGCACCATCATCCACATCAACTGAATCTTCACTCAACACTAATAGAGCTTACCGCACTTTTAAAAGAAAGTTCCCCAACCATCCTTTCCCAGCAAAACCAGGAACAGCCCGTGAATACATCAACCACCCCAAGCATACTAACACAAAAGAATTTTTAGCCATCACCTTACCCTCATTCCCACAATACACCTTAAACACCCCCCACGACACTAACGAAACACGCAACTTTGTAGATGAATACGTTTTAATGCCCACTCTCTCTTGGACCTCATATTATCATTTTACTAACCTTCTTTGCTTACCTTTATCTAACACTCACATCGATATAGAGCGAAATACGGACATGCTATATCGACTCACTACACCACTAACCGCTAGACAATTTACTTACGTTGGATATAAAAAATCACTAAAAACACACACTGCACCTAGAGCTAACGAATATACACTCGAATACTATGATCACAACATCATCAGAGCTAACCAAGATCAATTCTTAGACGACGATCGCTTCGCTAATCCACAAATTACCGAGAAATTTTTCATCAAGACACCATATATATTTACACTAAACATCTTCGACCGAAAGTTTGATCACATTATTTCAGAAGCACTAACAGACACACAAGCATACGAAAGTTTTAAAGAACGCTTCCAAATATTTTCACTAACCTTTCATTTCCTTGCACCACACGAAAGAGATTTACACTGCTCACACGATATTATGTTGCGCACTAAACAAACCCACACATATAGTTATTATCGCTTCATCCAAAATCACTTTGACCTACACACACCCTCTAGACAACCACACCATCGTTTTCAATTCCTTAATTCCAAATACACTTCACCATTTTTCCTAAATTTCACATATTGCATTAAAGATACTAACCTTCATGGTATTCTTCGCAATTATGATCCCATAACCCAAATGCACATCTTCTGTCCCATCACCAAGACCTTCAACGCCGAAGAATCCCGACCCTTCCTTATCCCGCACGAGTTTGTACAACCTATAGAAATCCCAATTTTAGAATTCATCCACAACACTAAATTCAATCACAAATTATATAATCTAATCCAAAACACACCTTATGAGTTTGCAGTTGGCACTGAAGAACTAACCACTATTAAGGCACTTCAATTGCTTTGGCCACTGCTTCAGACTAAAAATATCATCCGCATCTTAGCTAAACTACTAACAACTTCAGAACTAATTCACGACATCTTCCCCCACGGTTTTTCCCCCGACGACTAACAGGTAAGTATGAATTAAATGAATATTACTAACTAATTATAATATTAAAAAACTCACCATACTTTATCCATGTTTTCTTTAGATTTTTAGCCTTCATCCGACGATCACCTACAAAAACCACAAAAGACAAATAAAGATCGCAAATTTCATCAAACAGATTTCAACAATTCTATTAATCTCTTACACTTATAAATTTATAAATTTAATACCAATGCAGTAAATTCATTTCTAAAATTTTCCCCACAAGCAGTAAATCTAATTATGATGAAAATTTGTAACTTAAAATTCCCCCATAACTAGCAGTAAATTTCCAAATTCTATGCAGTAAATTAATAAAATGCAAATGCAGTACTAACCTTTTGATATTCTCATTCATTCGCACAGAAATTCTATCCACACTCGCACAGCTCGCCCACGAAGAATTGTTTAAAATAATGAATTTCAGTTTCAAGTTTTCACACTCAACAACTCTAACATATAATAACATGTTTCAAACTTTCCTTTAACCCGGTTGGAAAGGAATCATATACTAAACAAAACTAACCAACGCAGCTTACTAAATACCACAAAGCATAGAATAACAGCATGACTAAGAAAAGGAAACCAACGGTACCCAAACCGGATTAACCCAGTTTAAAACTGGATAATTTATTCTTTTGAAGACTATTATAAAGTCTAAGAAAGAAATAATAAAACACAAAAAAGTCGAAAGACAAACCCATACCACGAACAATTTGCTTTTTGGAAAAAGGACATAACCAACAAGACATAAGAAAAACCACAACAAACCCAACATAAAACGTTGTCACATAACAGGACCCCTCATAAAAACCGCATGAAATCATACTCCCACTCCTGGCCTAACCCACCAGAAAAGGACGTCCTGAGCATGCTCTATAGCCGGCCTAACCCACCGCGCTACATCCACGCTTTGTGACCACACCTCTATTTTTAATAAGAGCTACTCAAGTGTGAGTAACTCTTCAAAATAACCGAACTAAAACAAAAAGCTTTTGTGAAAACAACTAACTAAAATCATAATTAAAAAATATTAAACTAATAAATGTTTTATAAAATGTAAATTACATTATGCAATACATAGATCAGAATACAACACCAAGGACGAACATCTAAAGACAAAACGACCCCACTACGCTCGAGAGAGAATGACCAACCACAATCGATATGCCACTCACAATCACAACTCAAAGGATTTAGAGTACGACTTGACTTCGCAGAAAAGGACTTCATTGAACTAGACCAATGACCACCTCGATGTTCAAGTATACGTACAGATCCGAGTAACCAGGCATCCCCTCCACGCACAATCTCCACGCCATTCCCAAACTAGATCAGACACAAAAGAAGTTCTCCACGCAGAACAGAAAAACCTGACATAGCAAACCATTCTGAAATCAGATTTGAGTTTGTTGCAAAGACTTAGTCGTTGTCACTAGAAGACACAACGTCTTATGTCTCTAACTCCAGCTTCCTGGAACTCCTTTAACAAAAAGGAAACAGAAGAAATATGATGTTCGCCAAACACCAACGTCCATCATCCATCCTTCGAATTGCAGAAGAACTATTCTAAAAAACTCTGTAAAACCCGGATGGGTGGAACCTGATCTAAACTACATTTTATGATTGGATAATTTAGATATTTTACCAATGTAAAGTATTTAATATTAACCAATCATGATCCATCTAACTAACAACCCACTTATTTGTAAGTGCTGAAGTTACTTGTAATTTCAGCACCAGAGAGATTTGAATTTAACTTAGAAATTAGTTGGACTCTCCCGAGCACTTCAGCAGCCGCAATAAACCAGTATACCCTAGATCTATTGAGCCTAGCAGAGACTAGTTAAACAACCTGAGACTAGATAAGTATAAGAGTAAGATTAGGATCGGTATTAGACTAAGAAGTTGCACGAATCTATCCGGCCGAAAATAAGATAGCGTGACGAGCAGACGGTGTACCCTATCCGAAATTACTCTATGAGTTAACCACCTCGGTCTTAACTCAAAACTGTTTAAGTTATTGCTCATTGATTGTTTTCATTTTCAAATTCGGTGCAAAAATCTCTTCTCTTGTTCATCCGTAAAAAATTGTTTCAAAAACCATGATTAAACTCTGGGAGTTGCGAGAAAACTTGATCTTTCTTTTTCAGTACAATTTTGACCATCGACATATAAATTTGTAATTTTAAGGGAAGACCAGTGAATTTCCCTCCTAACTTCCTCAATCTCCAGGTTATACTTTCTCAATCTGGATGCTATTCTTACAGTCGAATGATACTCGAATTTTCATTCATATGTGGCTGATCATAACTTTCTCAGTGTTATTGATTAGCAAATTTATAGTAAATAGAACAGTTAGTCATAGAAAAATTATATTTTGTAGAAGTCTACCCTTGCTACCACATTTTTAATCAAAAAGTTAATTTTTAAGGACGGTTGGTCGCCTCTTTTGGGTGAAAACAACAAAAATACATTCCGTTGAGTATTTTGCCTATTTTATTCATCCCACTTTTCACAAAACTTTTCACGGTGAATGTTATGTGTTTTACTCTAACCTTGAATTCCGTGTATGTTTGAAGTCAATTTGCTATACCTGCCAAAAAGTGCAACGGCTTTTGAATCTGAATGATCTCGATGGTCACTGTTCCTATAATTTAACCTTAAACCTGAAAGTAACTTTAACAATTTATAGATAAATCAGGGGACGGTACAGCTCAAGAGAACCAAAATCAGTTCTCAGTTTAAATTGTAAATTCATATTGATTGTGAGGAAACGGTCGAGGGTCACAAAATTTACGGGATTTGGGCAATAAACTGGAACGCTTCGGTAATGCGCAGTTGCACGGACATGGTAGTTAAACCGGATGCCGAAACAAGGCTAGTAATTTTTTAATTGCAGCTGACAACTGCACATTGTATTGCTTGGAACAAAATACGACTCTTTTTCTCCTCTGCCTACGAATTTCTACAAGTATAAATGCCATTCGCTATGTCCGATTGTTTTGAAAGTTGTCATGTTGACTAATTAAGCCATGACAAGCATATTCGGTCCTCGTGACTAACCTTGTTCATTACGAGGCCAAACTAAGCATTTTGTTCATTGTTAGCGGATACCGCAACAAGGACGCTCCCTTTGTTCTTCTTTTGTCCTTTCCTTTCCTTTGATCGTTCTGGAATCCAAGAACATACAGACACAAAAATGTGCGCCTATCCAGTGCACAGTTTGGCCTCGTAATGTTAAAACACTCGTTACACTATAAAATTGACGCCCATGTGAGGTGTGGGATGGGCAATTATTCGGCTCAAAAATTGTTGTGGACATAAATTTTGTACGGCGGATGTGAGGCATCGAGTTTTTTTCCGCTGGCGACTGAAAACAATTTTTGTAACAACAATATGTGCCGAAACTGTTTCTCAAAACCGCAGACCAATATCGGGGTAAACACCGAAACTTTTTATAAAAGGCGTTATTCTGAAGCCCATTTTCAGCAAGTGTAGCTTTGGTTTAATTCACTCGGCTGTCTTTCAACAGATAGTTGGTTTAGCTCAAATAGTTTTCTCTGCAAAACGAGTAGACGCCCAATACCTTCTAAGAAAGTTGCTGCTCTAAAAAAATAAATAACATTCTGTCGCTGAATAACTTCCCTGTGCAGAATAATAACTGTTCTTTCTCAACTTCTTTGATTTTATGTTACTGATGACCTTTGTAATAAGCTAAACAAAACAGATTTTTCGGTGTAAATACTTTTTGTTCTAATTTTCTGACGAAAGCAATCAGCTGTTTTCTAATATCCTGCTCATTGTTGGCTCATCGAGAAGTAATTAAAGTATGTCGCAAAACCATCCTAAAACCATCGTTTTTCGAATATGGTGATAGCAAATAAGCAAGATACCTTGAACAACTTTCTTAGTGTTGATTGCCCTAATATCTAATTTAAACCTTTAATTGCCAAAAGTTTGAGCGTAAGTTCCGTCAAATGTTAGGATGTAGTATAGCTCAAAATAAGGAACTCAACACCAGTCGAAAAATTATCGACTCAGCAAAAAAATTCATAAGAGAAGGCAGAGAAAAAAAATAAATAGCAGGCAAATGACTCGATTATTCTTTTATATAAATATTCAAACGAGCGAAAAAACTTGCTCGATCAAATGTTGATGTTTCAATCGTCTCGAGCAAATTTTGATGTTTCGACCGTCATGAGCAAATTTGGATACATTTCGACAATTCTCGACCAAATTTTGGTGTTTAGACATTTTCGAGCGAATGCGGATTTTTTTTTGACCGTACTCGACCAAAATTTGATGTTTCGGCCGTCTCGAGCATATGTGGAGTTGTTTCGACTTCGCTCGTACAATTTTTGATGTTCTGATTGTCTTCAGCAAATGTGGACATGTTTCGATCGGGCTTGATCAAGTTTCAATATTTCGAAAATTTTGAGCAAATATGGAAACGTGGCGACTATTCTCGACCATATTTGGATGTTTAGTTAATCTCTAGCGAATGTGGACATGTTTCAAAGGTGCTCGATCAGACTTCGATGTTTGGACCATTTAGAGCAAGTTTGGACATGTTTTGACAGTGCTCGAACACATTTTGATGTTTCGACCGCTTCGAGCAGATGTGGATTTGTTTTGATCGTGCTCGACCTAATTTTAATTTTTTGACCGTCTGGAGCAAATTTGTATATGTTTCGACCATTCTCGACTAAATTTTGATGCTTCGAACTTGCTCGTGGTATCTTTTGACCATGATTGACCAAATTTTGATATGTCTCGACCGTGCTCGCGGTATGATTTGAGTTTGTGCTCGACCCAAACCCCTGTCTCGACCATTCCTTTTTGGCTGAGCTCCTTTATGTGCTCGAATTTTAAAGTCAAAACAACAGATGAGCACCTCGACCCGCTATGTATAAATCAGAAAACATAACCAAGTTTTAGGTTTTAATCAATCAAATCTAAAGTTTATTTAGAATTTTTAATGTCCGAAAAGAAATTTTGGTAGTCTGATACAATGATTTGGTAGGTGTGGTTTATCTGATTTGACATACAAGCAAGGAAACTGAATACGAGCCCGTTCGCGGCAAGTTTTCATGTACAAACATGGCAAATAATAGTTCCGACTTTTGAAACGAATGTAGCGGAATATTTGTGTTCGGGTGGTTTTTTGTCTTTAGACAACTTTCGACTTTTCTCTTTTCTTTTCTCATTCGGTTTTACTTGTCTCATTTGAAAGTATTTTAGTGGTAAGCTTAAATTTAAAAAAATATCTTACTTGTGGTTGTTTTTTGTAGAGTTATGGAGTTTTTAAGATTGCTATTTTGGCCAGTTTGAGACAATTAACGCGCGATATATTTGGCGCTATTATCACTTAAACGTAGATTTAATCCGTCTTAAAAATCGTTCCAGGAATTGAAAGCTAATGTGCCATTATTGATATGTTTCTAGGTGCGAAATCTATCATTTTGTACTTTATATGGCGTGTAGGGAGATGTTTTTCACAAGAAACATCAAACTTTAAATCAATAAATTTTAGTTTCAATTTTTACAAATTTTTTGAAGTAATTATTACTGCTCCATAGACAAAAAGGTTGTCGCATATATCAAGACTTAAACTTGATATGAGCAGTCTTGATTATTTTAATGTTGTTTCATGGGATATTATGGCTAAACGCGCAATGTTACTCAAAAAAAGAACTCTAGCTCAGCAGAAACATTATCGACTAAGCAAAAAAAACTCCAAAAGAGAAGACAGAGAAAAAAACAAATTGAGGGCTAATGACTGAAAAATTGTTTAAAGCAGATAATCAAACGAGCAAAAAAAACCTGCTCAATCAAATGTTGATGTTTCGATCGTCTCGAGCAAATGTGGATATGCTACGAACGTGCTTAACAAAAATTTGATGTTCGACCCTCTCGACCAAATGTGGATATGTTTTGAACTTCCTCGGTTAAATTGTGATTTTTCGAACGTTTCGAGTGACTGTGGGTTTGTCTCGACCGTGCTTGACCAAGTTTTTTTGTTTAGACCACTTCGAGCAAATTTGAACAAGTTTCGACCGTGCATGACTAAAGTTTGATGCTTGGACCGTCTTGAGCAAATGTGGATACGTTTCAACAGTTCGCAAACAAACTTTGATGTTTCGGCCTTCTCGAGCAAAAGTGGAGCTGTTTCGACTGCGCTCGAGCAATTTTGGTTTTTCGATTGTCTCGTGCAATTGTGGACTAGTTTCATCCGCGCTCGATCAAAGTTCAATGTTTCGATCGGTTCGGGCAAATGTGGATTTGTTTTGACCGTGCTCAATCAAATTTTGATGTTTCGACAGTCTCGAACAAATGTGGAGCTGTTTCGACTTCGCTCGAGCAATTTTGGTTTTTCGATTGTCTCGAGCAAATGTGGGTTAATTTGGTCCGCGCTCGACTAATGTTTAATGTTTCGATCGTCTCGAGCAAATATTGAAATGTTTTGAACTTCCTCGGTTAAATTGTGATGTTTCGAACGTCTCTAGCGACTGTGGATTTATCTCAACTGTGCTCAACTAATTTTTTTTGTTTAGACCACTCCGAGCAATTTTGAACAACATCCGACCGTGCTTGGCCAAAATTTGATGCTTGGACCGTCCTGAGCAAATGTGGATACGTTTCGACAGTTCGCGACCAAACTTTGATTTTTAGATAGTCTCGGGAAGATGTGGATTTGTTTTGACCGCGCTAGATCAAGTTATGATGTTTCGACAGTCTCGAACAAATGTGGAGTTGTTTCGACTGCGCTCGAGCAATTTTGGTTTTTCGATTGTCTCGAGCAAATGTGGGTTGATTTGGTCCATGCTCGACTAATGTTTAATGTTTCGATCGTCTCGAGCAAATATTGAAATGTTTTGAACTTCCTCGGTTAAATTGTGATGTTTCGAACGTCTCTAGCGACTGTGAATTTATCTCGACCGTGCTCAACTATTTTTTTTTATTTAGACCGCTCCGAGCAATTTGGAACAAGTTTTGACCGTGCTTGACGAAAATTTAATGCTTGGACCGTCCTGACCAAATGTGGATACGTTTCGACATTTCGCGACCAAACTTTGATTTTTAGATAGTCTCGGGAAAATGTGGATTTGTTTTGACCGTGCTCGATCAAGTTTTGATGTTTCGGGAGTCTCGAACAAATGTGGAGTTGTTTCGACTGCGCTCGAGCAATTTTGGTTTTTCGATTGTCTCGAGCAAATGTGGGTTAATTTCGTCCGCGCTTGACCCATGTTTAATGTTTCAATCGTCTCGAGCAAATATTATAATGTTTTGAATTTCTTCGGTTAAATTGTGATGTTTCGAAAGTCTCGAGCGACTGTGGATTTATCTCGAACGTGCTCAACCAATTTTTTTAGTTTTAGTTGAGACCGCTCCGAGCAACTTTGGACAAGTTTAGACCGTGCTTGACCAAAATTTGATGCTTGGACCGTCCTGAGCAAATGTGGATACGTTTCGACAGCTCGCGACCAAATTTTGATGTTTAGATAGTCTCGGGCAAATGTGGATTTGTTTTGACCGTGCTCGATCAAGTTTTGATGTTTCGACAGTCTCGAACAAATGTGGAGTTGTTTCGACTGCGCTCGAGTTTTTTTGGTATTTCGATTGTCTCGAGCGAATGTGGGTTAATTTCGTTCGCGCTCGACCAATTTTTATTGTTTCGAACGTCCCGAGCGACTGTGGGATTATCTCGACCGTGCTCAACCAACTTTTTTGTTTGGACCACTCTGAGCAACTTTGGACAAGTTTCGTCCGTGCTTGACTAAAATTTGATGCTTGGATCGCCTTGAGCAAATGTGTATACGTTTCGACAGTTCGTGACTAAATTTTGATGTTTAAATACTCTCCAAATAATTTTTTCTAAGCTTCTGACAAAAGCAAATTACTGTTTTCTGATATCCTGCTTTTTGTTGGCTCATTGTTGGCTTATAAATTCAAATAAGTCCCAAAATCATCCCAAAACCATCGTTTTTCAACAAAAATATGATGATAGTAAAAACAACAAGAAAAAATCAACAGCTTTCTTAGTATCCATTGCCCTAACATCTAAATCGTTTCGACCGCGTTCGCGGTATGATTGAGCTTGTGCTCGACCCAAACCCCTGTCTCGAGTAATCTTTTTTTGTTGGGCTCTTTTATGTACTCCAATTTGAAAGTCGAAACAACAAATGAGCAACTCGACCGGGTGTGTTTAAATTATTATAACATACCCATCAAGTTTAGATAGTCTCGGGCAAATGTGGAGTTGTTTCGACTGCGCTCGAGCAATTTTGGTTTTTCGATTGTCTCGAGCAAATGTGGGTTAATTTCGTCCGTGCTCGACTAATGTTTAATGTTTCGATCGTCTCGAGCAAATAATGATATGTTTTGAACTTCCTCGGTTAAATTGTGATGTTTCGAACGTCTCTGGCGACTGTGGATTTATCTCGACCGTGCTCAACTAATTTTTTTGTTTAGACCGCTCCGAGCAATTTTGAACAACATTCGACCGTGCTTGGCCAAAATTTGATGCTTGGACCGTCTTGAGCAAATTTGGATACGTTTCGACAGTTCGCGACCAAACTTTGATTTTTAGATAGTCTCGGGAAAATGTGGATTTGTTTTGACCGTGCTCGATCAAGTTTTGATGTTTCGACAGTCTCGAAGAAACGTGGAGTTGTTTCGACTGCGCTCGAGCAATTTTAGTTTTTCTATTGTCTCGAGCAAATGTGGGTTAATTTGGTCCGCGCTCGACCAATTTTTATTGTTTCGATCGTCTCGAGCAAATGTTGATATGTTTTGAACTTCCTCGGTTAAATTGTGATTTTTCGAACGTCTCGAGTGACTGTGGATTTATCTCGACCGTGCTCAATCAGCTTTTTTTAAAGACCGCTTCGAGCAACTTTGGACAAGTTTCGACCGTGCTTGATCGAAATTTGATGCTTGGAGCGTCTTGAGCAAATGTGGTTACGTTTCGACAGCTCGCGACCAAATTTTGATGTTTAGATAGTCTCGGACAAATGTGGATTTGTTTTGACCTTGCTCGATCAAGTTTTGATGTTTCGACAGTCTCGAACATATGTGGAGTTGTTTCGACTGCGCTCGATTTGTTTTGGTTTTTCGATTGTCTCGAGCAAAGGTGGGTTAATTTCGTCCGCGCTCGACCAATTTTTATTGTTTCGAACGTCTCGAGCGACTGTGGGATTATCTCGACCGTGCTCAACGAATTTTTTGTTTAGACCACTCTGAGCAGCTTTGGAAAAGTTTCGACCGTGCTTGACTAAAATTTGATGCTTGGATCGGCTTGAGCAAATGTGTATACGTTTCGACAGTTCGTGACTAAATTTTGACGTTTAGATAGTCACCAAATTTTTTTTTTATAAGTTTCTGACAAAAGCAAACTACTAAGGCTCATTATTGGCTTATAAATTCAAATAAGTCCCAAAATCATCCCAAAACCATCGTTTTTCAAAAAAATATGATGATAGTAAAAACAACAAGAAAAATCAACTGCTTTTTTAGTATCCATTGCCCTAACATCTAAATCGTTTCGACCGCGCTCGCGGTATGATTGAGCTTGTAATCGACCCAAACCCCTGTCTCGAGTAATCTTTTTTGGTTGGGCTCTTTTATGTGCTTCAATTTGAAAGTTGAAACAACAAATGAGCAACTCGACCGGATGTGTTTAAATTATTATAACATACCCATCATGTTTAGATAGTCTCGGGCAAATGTGGATTGCGTTTGTTTTGACCGTGCTCAATCCAAATTTGATGTTTCGACAGTCTCGAACAAATGTGGAGTTGTTTCGACTGCGCTCGAGCAATTTTGATTTTTCGATTGTCTCGAGCAAATGTGGGTAAATTTCGTCCGTGCTCGACTAATGTTTAATGTTTCGATCGTCTCGAGCAAATATTGATATGTTTTGAACTTCCTCGGTTAAATTGTGATGTTTCGAACGTCTCGAGCGACTGTGAATTTATCTCGACCGTGCTCAACCAATTTGTTTGTTTAGACCGCTTCGAACAACTTTGGACAAGTTTCGACCGTGCTTGACTAAAATTTGATGCTTGGACCGTCTTGAGCAAATGTGGATATGTTTCGACCGTTCGCGACCACACTGTGAGGTTTAGATAGTCTCGGGCAAATGTGGATTTGTTTTGACCGTGCTCGATCAAGTTATGATGTTTCGACAGTCTCGAACAAATGTGGAGTTGTTTCGACTACGCTCGAGCAATTTTGGTTTTTCGAATGTCTCGAGCAAATGCGGGTTAATTTCGTCCGCGCTTGATCCATGCTTAATGTTTCAATCGTCTCGAGCAAATATTATAATGTTTTGAATTTCTTCGGTTAAATTGTGATGTTTCGAAAGTCTCGAGCGACTGTGGATTTATCTCGACCGTGCTCAATCAGCTTTTTTTAAAGACCGCTTCGAGCAACTTTGGACAAGTTTCGACCGTGCTTGATCGAAATTTGATGCTTGGAGCGTCTTGAGCAAATGTGGTTACGTTTCGACAGCTCGCGACCAAATTTTGATGTTTAGATAGTCTCGGACAAATGTGGATTTGTTTTGACCTTGCTCGATCAAGTTTTGATGTTTCGACAGTCTCGAACATATGTGGAGTTGTTTCGACTGCGCTCGATTTGTTTTGGTTTTTCGATTGTCTCGAGCAAAGGTGGGTTAATTTCGTCCGCGCTCGACCAATTTTTATTGTTTCGAACGTCTCGAGCGACTGTGGGATTATCTCGACCGTGCTCAACGAATTTTTTGTTTAGACCACTCTGAGCAGCTTTGGAAAAGTTTCGACCGTGCTTGACTAAAATTTGATGCTTGGATCGGCTTGAGCAAATGTGTATACGTTTCGACAGTTCGTGACTAAATTTTGACGTTTAGATAGTCACCAAATTTTTTTTTTATAAGTTTCTGACAAAAGCAAACTACTAAGGCTCATTATTGGCTTATAAATTCAAATAAGTCCCAAAATCATCCCAAAACCATCGTTTTTCAAAAAAATATGATGATAGTAAAAACAACAAGAAAAATCAACTGCTTTTTTAGTATCCATTGCCCTAACATCTAAATCGTTTCGACCGCGCTCGCGGTATGATTGAGCTTGTAATCGACCCAAACCCCTGTCTCGAGTAATCTTTTTTGGTTGGGCTCTTTTATGTGCTTCAATTTGAAAGTTGAAACAACAAATGAGCAACTCGACCGGATGTGTTTAAATTATTATAACATACCCATCATGTTTAGATAGTCTCGGGCAAATGTGGATTGCGTTTGTTTTGACCGTGCTCAATCCAAATTTGATGTTTCGACAGTCTCGAACAAATGTGGAGTTGTTTCGACTGCGCTCGAGCAATTTTGATTTTTCGATTGTCTCGAGCAAATGTGGGTAAATTTCGTCCGTGCTCGACTAATGTTTAATGTTTCGATCGTCTCGAGCAAATATTGATATGTTTTGAACTTCCTCGGTTAAATTGTGATGTTTCGAACGTCTCGAGCGACTGTGAATTTATCTCGACCGTGCTCAACCAATTTGTTTGTTTAGACCGCTTCGAACAACTTTGGACAAGTTTCGACCGTGCTTGACTAAAATTTGATGCTTGGACCGTCTTGAGCAAATGTGGATATGTTTCGACCGTTCGCGACCACACTGTGAGGTTTAGATAGTCTCGGGCAAATGTGGATTTGTTTTGACCGTGCTCGATCAAGTTATGATGTTTCGACAGTCTCGAACAAATGTGGAGTTGTTTCGACTACGCTCGAGCAATTTTGGTTTTTCGAATGTCTCGAGCAAATGCGGGTTAATTTCGTCCGCGCTTGATCCATGCTTAATGTTTCAATCGTCTCGAGCAAATATTATAATGTTTTGAATTTCTTCGGTTAAATTGTGATGTTTCGAAAGTCTCGAGCGACTGTGGATTTATCTCGACCGTGCTCACCCAACTTTTTTGTTTAGACCGCTTCGAGCAATTTTGGACAAGTTTCGACCGTGCTTGTCTAAAATTTGATGCTTGGATCGGCTTGAGCAAATGTTTATACGTTTCGACAATTCGCGACCAAATTTTGATGTTTAGATATTCTCGGGCAAATGTGGATTTGTTTTGACCGTGCTCAATCAAGTTTTGATGTTTCGACAGTCTCGAACAAATGTGGAGTTGTTTCAACTTCGCTCGAGCATTTTTGGTTTTTCGATTGTCTCAAGCAAATTAGGGTTAATTTGGTCCGCGCTCGACTAATGCTTAATGTTTCGATCGTCTCGAGCGAATATTATTATGTTTTGAACTTTTTCGGTAAAATTGTGTTGTTTCGAACGTCTCGAGCGACTGTGGATTTCTCTCGACCGTGCTCAACTAATTGTTTTTGTTTAGACCGCTCTGATCAATTTTGAACAACATTCGACCGTGCTTGGCCAAAATTTGATGCTTGGACCGTGTTGAGCAAATGTGGTTACGTTTCGACAGCTCGCGACCAAATTTTGATGTTTAGGTAGTCTCGGGCAAATGTGGGTTCGTTTTGACTGTGCTCGATCAAGTTTTGATGTTTCGACAGTCTCGATCAAATGTGGAGTTGTTTTGACTGCGTTCAAGCAATTTTGGTTTTTGGATTGTCTCAAGCAAATGTGGGTCAATTTTGTCCACGCTCGACCAATTTTTATTGTTTCGATCGTCTCGAGCAAATGTTGATATGTTTTGAACTTCCTCGGTTAAATTGTGATGTTTCGAACGTCTCGAGTGACTGGATTTATCTCGACCGTGCTCAACCAGCTTTTTTTAAGAGCGCTTCGAGCAGCTTTGGACAAGTTTCGACCGTGCTTGATCAAAATTTGATGCTTGGAGCGTCATGAGCAAATGTGGTTACGTTTCGACAGCTCGCGACCAAATTTTGATGTTTAGGTAGTCTCGGGCAAATGTGGATTTGTTTTGACCGTGCTCAATCAAGTTTTGATGTTTCGACAGTCTCGAACAAATGTAGAGTTGTTTCGACTGCGTTCGCGCAGTTTTGGTTTTTCGATTGTCTCGAGCAAATGTGGCTTAATTTCGTCCGCGCTCGACCAATTTTTATTGTTTTGATCGTCTCGAAGAAATGTTGATATGTTTTGAACTTCCTCGGTTAAATTGTGATGTTTTGAACGTTTCGAGTGACTCTGGGTTTGTCTCGACCGTGCTTAACCAAGTTTTTTTTTAGACCGCTCCGAGCAACTTTGGACAAGTTTCGACCGTGCTTGACCAAAATTTGATGCTTGCACCGTCCTGAGCAAATGTGGATTACTTTTCGACAGTTCGCGACCAAACTTTGATTTTTAGATAGTCTCGGGCAAATGTGGATTTGCTTTGACCGTGCTCGATCAAGTTTTGATGTTTCGACAGTCTCAAACAAATGTGGAGTTGTTTCGACTGCGCTCGAGCAGTTTTGTTTTTTCGATTGTCTCGAGCAAATGTGGGTTAATTTCGTCCGCGCTCGACCAATTTTTATTGTTTCGATCGTCTCGAGCAAATATTGATATGTTTTGAATTTCCTCGGTTAAATTATGATGTTTCGAACGTCTCGAGCGACTGTGGGTTTATCTTGACCGTGCTCAATTAAGTTTTTTGTTTAGACCGCTCCGAGCAATTTTGGACAAGTTTCGACCGTGCTTGACCAAAGTTTGATGCTTGGACCGTCTTGAGCAAATGTGGATACGTTTCGACAGTTCGCGACCAAATTTTGATGTTTAGATAGTCTCCAAATAATTTTTTTCTAAGTTTCTGACGAAAGCAAACTACTGTTTTCTAATATCCTGCTTTTTGTTGGCTCATTATTGGCTTATAAATTCAAATAAGTCCCAAAATCATCCCAAAACCATCGTTTTTCAAAAAAATATGATGATAGTAAAAACAACAAGAAAAATGAACAGCTTTCTTAGGATTCATTGCCCTAACATCTAATTCGTTTCGACCGCGCTCGCGGTATGATTGAGTTTCTGCTCGACTCAAACCCCTGTCTCGAGTAATCCTTTTTGGTTGGGCTCTTTTATGTGCTCCAATTTGAAAGTCGAAACAACAAATGAGCAACTCGACCGGGTGTGTTTAATTTAATGAAACATACCTAATTTTAAGCAATCAAATCTAAAAATTACCTGGAAGTTTTATTATCCGAAAAGAAGTCTGGGTAACCTGATATAATGGTTCCGTAGGTGTAGTTTATCTGAATTGACATATAAGCAATGAAATTGAATACAAGCTCACTCGTGGCAATTTTTTATGTGCAAGCTTGGCAAATAAATTTTTCGACTTTTGGAACGAAAGTAGCGGAATATTCGTGTACGGGTGGTTTTTTGTCTTCAGACAACTTTCAAATTTTTAAATAGCCATTTTGACAAAAATTAATTTCCTCATCCTCATTAAGTATTTCACTCGTGAGCTTAAATTTGAAAATTTGAAAAAATACTTATAATCTTTTTTGTAGAGATATGGAGATTCGAAGATCAGCTAATTTGGTCTGTTGTTTGAGACAATTAAGGCACGATAAATTTGGCGCTATTATCACTTAAACGGAGATTTAATCCGTCTTAAAAATCGTTACAGAAATCGGAAGTTTATATGCCAGAAGCGATATGTTTCTAAGAGCGAAATATATCTTTTTGTACTTTATATTGCTTGTGGGGGGATATTTTTATCAACAAATATCAAAATGTAAATCAATAAATTTTCGTTTCATTTTAGTACATTGAATTTTTTGAAGCATTTGTTGCTCCATAGACCTTGTCGTTTTTTGTGTTATTATGGCTAAACGCGCAATTTTACTCAAAAAAGGAACTCAACGCCGGTAGAAACATTATCGACTAAGCAAAAAAAACTCCAAAAGAGAAGGCAGAGAAAAAAAAACAAATTGAAGGCTAACGACTCAAATATTCTTTTATGTAGATATTCAAACGAGCGAAAAAAAAACCTGCTCGATCAAATGAAGATGTGGATATGTTACGAACGTGCTTAAGAATTTTTGAATTTTTCGACCCTCTCGAGCAAATTTGCATATGTTTTGAAGTTGCTCGGTTAAATTGTGACTTTTCAAACGTCTCGA
The DNA here is from genome assembly GCF_963678635.1 of Symsagittifera roscoffensis. Taxonomy (NCBI): domain Eukaryota; kingdom Metazoa; phylum Xenacoelomorpha; order Acoela; family Convolutidae; genus Symsagittifera; species Symsagittifera roscoffensis. The sequence continues at coordinate 7,688,181 of NC_087069.1, forward strand.
GCGACTGTGGATTTGTCTCGATCGTGCTCGACCAAGTTTTATTGTTTAGACCGCGTCGAGCAAATTTGGACAAGTTTCGACCGTGCTTGACCAAAATTTGATAATTCTACCGTCTTGAGCAAATGTGGATACGTTTCGACAGTTCGCGAACAAACTTTGATGTTTTGGTCTTCTCGAGCAAATGTGGAGCTGTTTCGACTGCGCTCGAGCAATTTTGGTTTTTCGATTGTCTCGTGCAATTGTGGACTAGTTTCATCCGCGCTCGATCAAATTTTTATGTTTCGATCGGCTCGAGCAAATGTGAATTTGTAATGAAGGTGCTCAATCAAATTTTGATGTTTTGGCCGTAATCGGCCAAACTTTGATGTTTGGACCGTCTTGAGAAAATGTGGATTTTTTTAACACTGTTTGACCTAATTTTGATGTTTCGAAGCTCTGGAGCAATTTTGGATATTATGTGTATAAATGTGTATAAATTAGTAAAACATACCTAATTTTAAGCAATCAGAGCTAAAAATTACCTGGATTTGGTACGTGTGGTTTATCTGATTTGACGTATAAACATTGAAATTGAATATTCGCGGCGAGTTTTTATGTGCAAGCATGGCAAATAATTGTTCCGACTTTTGGAACAAAAGTAGCCGAATATTTGTGTTCGGGTGATTTTTTGTCTTCAGACAACTTTCGACTTTTCTCTTTTTTTTTCCCATTCAAATTTACCTTTCTCATTCGAAAATGTTTTAGTCGTGAGCTTTCATTTAAAACGATATTTTACTTATGATCATGTTTTGTAGTTATAGAGATTTAAAGATTGCTTTTTTGGCCAGTTTGAGACTTTGTCATGGCCTAATCAGTCATCATCATGCCAATTTTTGTAAAAGTCGGTTATTGCGATCAAAAAATTTCGTTCTAAAAATCGGCTCTTTTTCTTCCCCCCCCCCCACCTACAATTTTTTTATATTTGAAGTTAATGTTGCCTTGTCCGATTGTCATGAAAATGCAGACTAATTAGGCCAAGACGAACATATTTGGTCCTAATAATCAACCTTGTAAAACCACTCGTTAGACCATAAAAAATCATGTTTGAGTGAGGTAGAGGGAAAAGAAAAAGAGCCTAAAAATCTGCAGGTGGACAGGAAGGGGGGAGGAAAAAGAGCCCATGGTTGAGTATCACAACTAGATGTGAGAGGTAATCAAAAAAATCTGAGGCTCTTTTTTCTTTGGCTCTTTTATCTTTTCCCACCCACCAGCGAAATTTTAGTAGTAAAATTTTGTTCACATCATCGGATTTTTACAACAATTGGTATGCAGAATAATTAGGCTATAACAAACATATTTGGTCTTCTTACTTAACCTTGTAAAACCCCTCGTTACAACATAAAATGCCTCTTTTCCAGTTTCCCCCCTTTCAAATTCAATTTTGAAAAGCTTATTTAATGTTATTATAATGCAATGAAATTTGGCGTGGTGAACAAATCGACAACTGTGAACAGATTTGCACTTTTCCCCACCTGCAAATCTGGGGTGGGGTGGGGTGGGGGTAGGAAAATAAGACAAATTTGTATGCCTTTTTATAGAAAAGACAGACAACGTGAACAAAAAAGAGCAGTTGGGGGGGGGGGGGGGGGGGGATAAATACGGAATAAATTCCGTATGCCATGACATGGACCAAATATGTCATGAAGACCAAATTATGTCATGGCATACGGAATAAATAGGCCATGACATAATTTGGTCTTCATGACATATTTGGTCCATGACATATTTGGTTTTCATACTCAACCTTGTAAAAGCACTCGCTACATCATGAAATCGATGCTTATCTGAACTGGGGGGAAGAGGAAAAAGAGTCTCAGAAAACTCAAAAAAGTAGGCGGGGAAAAAGAGCAAGTAATTAACTTTTAGTGCGTTCAAAATTTGGGTTACGAGTCAAAAGGAAAAGAGCCCAGAAGGCGCCTAATTCAAGAAATTGAATGCGTTTTTCAGTAAATCGGTTTAAAATTCGACTTAAGAACCCGCCAATCGATAACTTTTTGTGACTTCTATTGTGAGGATGATTTTTCCCATTTTTTGTTTTTATTGTGACATAAGCACTTGCATTGATTATACTTATCTGCGGCAATGCTTAGTATTAGAATTCTAATCCTTGCTTCCTTTTCTTTGGGAAAACTTTTTGCTCGGAATAATCTGACGTCGACTGGGCTCTATAGTCGTTCTGCGTCAATTGTAAACGGCTACGATTCACCCTATCGATCCTTTTATGTATCAGTGGCAGTTTATGATCGTAGGGGGAAGAGATATCAATGCGGTGGGAGCATTATTGGAAGTCGAACTGTGCTGACCGCTGCCCATTGCATCAAACCTGGTAATTGCATTTGCTCTCCTTTTTATTTTCTTCCCGTGTGCAACTTAAACTTCAGTTCGATTAGCTTGAAGAATTTGTGGCTTTTTTCCACACCCCCACATTTCAAAAAGTTTTGGCTCTTTTCAGGTTTTCCACCCTTCCAGTTTGGACTTCCATTGATCTTGAAAAACAAGTTGTTCAAAAATTGTTCACACGGCATTTTGCATATGAGAAATGTTTTAAAAAATTGTTCACCTGTTAACGCTGACTTTACGTGCAGTTGCTTACATGAAAAGTCATTTAAAACAGACTTTCAGACATTGAATTTGATTTAAATAAAAACAAAAGGAGAACTGGAAAAAAGCCAAAACTTAAAAATCATATAGTTGTTTTAACTGTTAACCTAGCTAATTGCTGGATTATAAGATGTAAGTTATGACAAGCAAATTTGTCCCCACTGGATTACACTAGCAGACAGTTTGGCTTTTTCCTTTTCCCCCCACCTCACACAAGCATCAATTTTATGGTCTAATGATTGGTTTTACAAGGTTAATTATGAAGATCAAAGATGTTTGCCAGGGCTTAATCAGTCTGCATGTCAATTTTCATGACAATCGGAAAATGTGAACAATCGGACTTGAATTATAAAAACATGCAGGTGAGGGGGGGAGGAAAAAGAGCCGAAAATTTTAAGCGCAACTATAGGTTTTTACTCCTAAATTGCCTGAATAATGGATAAATTTGGACAGTATTTACATAGAGTTTTGACAAAACTTTTACATCGACCGACAGAAGTTATGATCTGAACGAACTTCCCTGAAAATCTCAATTCAAAAGTCCAAAAAAGAAAAAAACTGACAGAAAATTAACAAAAAAATCAAAGAGCAGCCAATGAACTATTCTGAACAACAGAGAAGTGAACAAAAAATCCGGTCACTTGGAGAATTTGAAAGAACTACATGCAAATAAATAAGTGAGCCTCAAAAACTGAGCCAAGGAAGACAGCTATAACCTCCGCATCAGAATATGTCCAGCCAAATTAAGGAAAACCGGAAAGCAAAAAAAATCGAAGCTTTAGCAATTGGAAAAAAGACAAATAAGGGAACAAAAACTTCGGGAAAAACGAGAAGTCAACCCAAAAGGAAGATTAGGGGTCAATATACAGTATAATGGGTAAAAAAAAGAAGACACGGCTCTAAAGCGCAACCCGCAGTCGTGACTCCAAGCTACAGCTTAAGCAACAGATTAACTCAGAGAGTAAATTCAAGAATGCATCTGCCCACTGGTACGAGAGAAACCCATTGATGGAGGCAGCAGTGGCTATTCCGGTCCAAATTAAGAAGAGGAAAGAACTTGAAAAAACCAACGCATCTTTAAGCGATGTCCCAAACGAAAGTGAAATACAAGAGGCAATGAAATAAGTCAAAATCTGAGCCGCTGGTAAAGAAAAAGGAGTTTGAGGTTAATTTGAGCTGCATAGTCAAAAGTCAAATTAAACCTAGTCAGAACACAAAAATCCAATAAACTCTGGTCCACGGTTTAAAATGTATCGAATGCAAATAACAAAACTCCGAGGAACACTCCTAACATCTTTTACAAGGAACCCATCCGTTACACAAAAAATCTGTAATAATTCAACCAACAATTCACTCCACACACACCAACAAGATCAAAAAAGAAACAAAAGCAAATAATATACGTAAAATCAAACAATAAGTTTTAGAAGAAGTATGACTTCAGTTGAAATGGCAGAAGATGCAATAAAGTTTCGTAAGAAAAGCAAACCGCTGGGACCTAATATTACCGCCCTAATTCACTTACATTTTTTGGAAAACAAGCTATAAAACTCTTGAGTAAGTTGATAAATCTCTCATTGGTTAATGCAACTATACCATAAAACTAGATATTGGGAAGAGTAATAATCCTGGCTAAACGTGGTAAAGACTCCGAACAAGCTAAGAGCTACCAAACAATTACAGTGATCTGTCCAGTGGCAAAACTCATCAAGTGGCTCTTTTAATCCTAATTTAAATTTTGTGTAAGCTTTCAGGAAAACCAACATGGGTTTAGAAAATGAAGATCGAACACTACCGCCTTTATGTTTAAAGAAGCTGTTTTCAACAAGTTCAAACCATGTCAAAGAATACTCATGGTTGCCTTAAATTTGACTACGACAATTGATACTGTTGACCACCACCATGAGCTCAACGACATCGCCAGCTCGAATCTTTCTTCAATCGCCAAACAACAAATTCACGCCAACCTACAAGGTAGGCACACTTAAGAAGAAATCAGTGACACTAAATCCGAACGCAGGAAGGTAAAACAGAGTTGCCTTAAAGTGGTATGCTAACCACGGTCCTTTTTGACCTCTATATGTTAAGGCACATATGCAGAAGGCACAACCGTCACAACGCCAGAACCCAATATTGACGACTGAGTAGACAACATGAATCCATACCTTAGCAGCCTCAACACCTAGTTAACAGGTAGAAACTTATCTAAAACCAGAGATAAGTCCACAAAATCAACTTTCTCAACTTGGACAAATAATTTTAATTTTAAACCAAATTTTATGGTTGACGAAACTAACCTAACCACTACTCGCAATCCCAAAACTATAGGAGTAACTTTTTACAACCAACTGAACTCTAGGGAACACGGCACTAAAACATGTGACAAACTACAAAAAAGGAATATTGTACTTTGAAAACTTGCTGGCACTACTTAGGGTTGCTACAAACAATCACTCAATGTCCCTTACAAGGCAACTGCTAGGAGTTTTTTGAATTACGCAGCTCCAATTTGGACCCTCAAACTTAGTTACATCAACTAGCAACGTTTATAATTAAAACAAAACAACGCTCTAAGAACAACAACGGGATGCTTAAGATTTAGTGGTGACATAACCTATTTACATAACGAGGCTATAATTTATGGGTTGAAACACAATGAAATGCTTTCTAAAGATTTTCTTCTCGGATGCAATCAGGAGCACAGAGCTGACCGCCGCATTGTTAACAAGTATTTAACTGGAGTATCAGACGCACACTCGATAGTAAGTTCAAGCTTGACCTTGAACATTTGCTGAACCAAAACCGGGAGAAGATCTCTGAGATTGATTACGTTAACCGGATCTAAAAACTTCACACCACAAAAATACAAAACTTTCTTACTGAAAAGTCCAAGCTACTTGATAGTATACCCCTTACTTTAATGTCAAATGAAAGCAAACCCTAAAACTCGATGTACACTGTCACCATTGCAATGCGGATCTTCAACTCACCTTGCCAGCTACCACCACAGGCTAAATGCAGCTACCACGACAAAATACAGAGAACCGTCTGTTTAACTGTCGAATACACCCAAATTCATATACCATCATGGGAAAATCACGAAGAAGCTGCCAAACATCCCCACGTAACGGAATTTTTTTTTGGCTCTGCCCAGCAATAAAAACACCCGATTAAACCGGGTATCACTCGGTTCAGCGTACGCCTAAAAACCTGAACACTAGAAACGGTGTCATAACCACATCTAAATCACCAGAGGATGTGGTTCCCCCATTACGCCGGCTTTGCCGCTAGAGATCCTGAACTGCAGTGGAGGAACTGCAGTGATGCATTGAAAGAGACAAATTTATCATGACCAGACAGGAACATTATTTCCCTAACTTTGTCTCCACTTATCTCTCAAACTTCAACAATCACTCTACAACAACAACAACATCCATCATACAACGAAGAGAGACAACCAATGTCCCAAACTGCAAGCAATTCTGCTAGATCTCCAAAAAGCGTCAAAACGGGAAAAAGCATTAAGGAAGGAAAAAGAGCCATTTCTACAGAGACACAGACTCCAAAACAACTTTTTCACTATAAAAGGGACCTCACCTCCATGAAACTACGACATATACAGTGGAGGGACCTGATGGCGATAGCCATGAACGAGTTCCCGAAAGAGTTCTGCGGACAGGACGCCACATCGCCCTAAGTGTGTTAAGTTCTTCGTCAAGTGATAACGAGCAGAGCCGAGAAAAAACGGAAAGTAGCTGGGTAACAGAAGCGCAACAAGCATAGGTAAAGCAGAACTGAATAACAGAAAGCAGATTACTCAGAAACGAACAAGATGAAAACACAAAAACGAGAAAAAGGTGGAAACTTTCCGTTTATGAATATTCGCAGAGGACACCTTGATAATAGGTACTACAGAGTAAATAAATGAAGAAACAGAAATCATCAAAAAAAGATGAAAACGTTCGACGGGCCCAAAAAAGAACACTTTATCATTGAAAATTCCGAATGAAAAAAAAAACAAGAGAACCCAGGCTGTTGGCCGGACCCCATTGACGTACAGAAGAAGATCAAAAGAGCAGAAGCATTGTGGGCGAAAAAATACCGGGGTTGTATAGAAGCAACCTTAGAAAAAGACATCTCCCCCTCTTTTCATCTCCCCCTACTCAATTGAATTTCAGATTTGAAAATTTTTCTGAACATTTTGAACTTTTTAAAAACTTAAATTGTCATTTTATGAAAGGATGATAAACTGAAGATGAGCTCTGAAATTATTCAGGTGACACCCCCATAGTTGAAGTTGGCGACTTCACCCAATCACGGCCTCGAGTTAGAGAATACGAAGCTGACGTTCTAATCCATCCGAGTTACAATGACGAGGACGGACAAAACGATATCGCTATCCTCACTCTCTCGGGGAAAGTGTCGAGTCGTCTCAAGATCTCGCTGTGTAAAGATGATTATAGTGATTACACCATAGCAGTTTGCGGAATGGGGGACACTTCACCTGGGGGAAGATTGTCACGGGTGCTTCAAGAAGTCAGACTGCAAGAGAGCAGCATAGGTTAGTTCTTTCTCTCGTCTGGGCACTTAAATTAGCTCTTTCATTTTCTCCCGAGTCCAGATTTTTCACCAAATCTTGCTTCATAATGAGCGGTTTGAGCGGTTTTTAAGCGGTTTATAAAAAAAACTTTCAAAAACCGCGCAAGATTTGAGCGGTTTTTGAGCGTTTACTAAAAAAAAATTGCGCAAAAAAACCACCCAAACCGCTCAACTCTTGAGCAGTTTTTGAGCGGGATCTCAACCAGAGCCCATTCCTGTTTGACATTCATTTTTTATAACTAGAATCATAATCATAATATTCATAAAAAAATAATCATAAAAATCATAATAATAACCATAATCATCATAATAAGTAAAATTATAACAATAGTAATCAGAATTATCATAATCATAACAATCATATTATTCATAGTAATCAAGTGAAAATAATAATCATAATAATATTATTCATAATAACAATAATAATCGCAAAAATCATAAAAAAAGTATAATAATAATCATTGTGATCATAATAATAATGATAACAATAGTAAAAATCACAATCATAGTAATCAAAATAGTCATAATGATTATAATGATCCTATTAATAAACTTAATCATAATAATCATGATAGTAATCATAATCATAACAACATAACAATAATCATCTTAATAATCATAATAATAATCAAAATCATAATAAAATAACAAAAATCATCACAATAATAATCATAATAATAATCATAATAATCATCATAATCATAATCATCAAAATCATAATATTAATAATCATAATGATAAAAAATTATATTAATAATCATAATAATCTTAATAATTATAATGATAAAAAATTATATTAATAATCATAATAATCTTAATAATTATAATGATAATAATCTTAATCGTAATCATCACAATAACCAAAACCATAATAAAATAACAAATATCATCATGATAATAATCATAATCATAATCCTTATAATCATTATTATAAGGATCATAAAAAAAATCATATTAATAATCATAACAATCATAATAATTGTAATCACAATAATCATTATAATAACCAGCATAATAATCATAAACATAATCATTATAATCATAAACATCATAATGATAATAAAAAACAATCATCATAACATTAATAATCATCATAATAATCATAATAAAAAAAACGAAAATCAGAATAATAATGAAAATAATCAAGTAATCATAATCATAACAATCATAAAAATCATAAAAAAATATTATTAAAATAACAATAATCCTAAAATTAATAATTCATCATAACAATCAGAATCATAATAATAAAAATAGTCATAAAAATAAGGATAATAATCATTGTAATAATAATCATAGTATTATGGTGATCATATGATAATAATCATAATAACAATAATAATCATAATAACCATAAAAAATATCATAATCATAGAAATCAAAATAATCAAAATAATTAAAACCAATATAATAGAAACTATAAAAATAATAATCATGATAAGGATAATAATCTTTAGAAAATAACAATAACCATCAGATTATAAATCATAATCATAATGATAATCATAGTAAAATAACGATAATCATCTTATTAATAATCATAATCATAATAATCATAATCATAATAAAATAACAATAATTATCATATTAATATGAATAAAAAACGATAATAAAATTCATAAAAATTCATCTTAAAAATCATAACAATAATAAAATAACAATAATCTCAATATTGAAAAAATTCATCATTATAATCATAATCATGATAATGATGATGATCATAATAATGATAAAAATCGTGATATTTATAACCATAATAATAAAAACTCATAATAGGAATCATAATAAAATTACAATAATCCTAGTATTAAAATCATCAATAAAAAAAAACTACTTATTATTATAATAAAACTCATGATAATGATAATAATCATCGTAACCATAAACATAGTAATCATAGTGATCATTAAAATGATAGAAAAAAATCATAACAACAATAATAACCAAAAGAATCATAATAGAAATATAACAATCATAGTAATCAAAATCATAATCATAACAATCGTAATAATCAAAATAAAGGTAATTAAAATAATCATAAAAATAATCATAATCATAATAATCATGGTAATAATCAGAATCATAACAACATATTAACAATCATCATATTAATGGTCATAATAATAACCAAAACCATAATAAAATAACAAAAATCATCACGATAATAATCATAACAATAATCATAATCATAATCATCAAAATCATAATAATAATGATAATAATGATTAAACATTATATTAATAATCATGATAATCTTAAAAATTGTAACAATAATAAACATAATAGTAATCATCACAATAACCAAAACTATAATAAAATAACAAATATCATCATAATAAAAATCATACTCATAATCATTCTAATCAATATTATAAGGATAATAATTAAAAAAATAAAATTTATAATCATAACAATCATATTAATTTAATATTAATAATTATAATAAAAATCATCATTATAATTTACAAAAACAATCATTATAATCATAAAAATCATAATCATAATAAATCAACAATTATAATGACATTCATAATCATCAAAAAAGTCATAATCATAATAATGAAAATCATATTAACAATGAGAGTAATGATAAAAATTATAATTATAATTATAATAATATTAAAAATTTTAATAATAATAATCATAATAGTAATCATCAAAATAATCAAAACTATAATAAAATAACAAAAATCATCATAATAATAATCATAATCATAATCATTATAATCATTATTATAAGGATAAAAAAACATAATAAAAATCATTACAATCATATTAATTTTAATGTTATTAATTAAAATAATAATCAACATTATAATAAAAAAAATAATCATTGTAATCTTTAAAATCATAATCATAATAAAGTAACAATTTTAAAGACAATAATAATCATCATTAAAATCATAATCATAACAATGAAAATCATATTAATAATGAGAATAATCATAGTAATCATAATCATTATCATAATATCCAGAAAAATCATAATTATCATTTTAAAATAACAATAATCTGAACATTAAAAATCATCATTTTATTCATAATCATCATAATAATAGACATAATAATAATGATACTAATCATAGTAATAATAATCAAAATAATGTGGTTCCTGCGAAACGCAGAAGAGCTATCATTAGGCCTTAGCAGGCCTATCAAAGGATAATCTTTTTGTTTTATCTCCCCACATTCCACACTGAGTTATTTTGATTAAATGAAGCTCTTTTTGCGACTAAAGGCCATTTTTTCTGCGTGAAGAATTTTTTTAAGTGGTAGCACTATTACAGCCGAAATTGGTCAGGCTGTGGTAAGACTGAAGCTAGAGGTCAGGTGAGAGGTCGTTATCATCATTGTCATACCATTGCCGAATACACGAACGATTTCAAGGTGAACTCCTTACGACTATGCTAAGTGCCTCGGAAAACGGTGTTAATGTTTGCACTATCTAATCAAAGTTTGCATGGTGAAAGTTTTAACTAATCTGAAAAAGTTTGTTCATGCTTCATATAGAAAACTCGGTGTGAGGAGGAGAACTCGGGGCCATTGAATTGCTGACATTTTATGTTTTTTGGAGACTTTTGCTTTTGTAAAAATTGAAAAAATTGTAATAAAGTTTTCAAATCATTTCAATTTTAAAAGTTTGTTCTGTTTTCCTTTCTCCATAAGAGTTGTTTCAGGATGTACATTTAATTTTTTAACCATGAAAACATGAGCAAATTGCTTTAATTTCTTGATTTATTCGGGAGATTTATGTTTCACCTTCCTCGGGAACCTTTCAAATAACATGAGCGGATCTCTATGAAACTTTTCTTTCGTGGTAAAACTTTGTGTTCAGATGAGCCAAAGTGTGACAAGAAATCTCATTTGAGAGATTTTGTTTTTGATAGAAAAAAACCCTGGATATAATAGAAACTTACTGTTAGTGAAACAAATTTTTTGTAAAATAAAGAGATTTTAATGGACTATTTTCGATTATAAACTCTTATGAATTATAATCATTTATAATTGATCAATTATATGAACTGTAATCAATGATAGTCAATTATAACATGAATTGTAATCAAAATTAATCGATTATAAAAGATGAAATTGTATGAATTAAAATCGATTGTAATAGATTATAATAGATTATTTTTTGTTGGAAGCTATTCCGATTATAATCAAATATGAATCCCTTAAACATCTCACCTTGGTAATTTTTGTCAATTATAAATGTCTAAAAATAATCCGTTATAATCGATTACTTACGCCTAAACTTGGACGCGGGTAGTCTCTTCTTTTCTTTTTTCTAGTTTCTGCAGCCTTCGAAACTATCTCTGTGGGATACTTACTCCATAACTTTGAGCTTCTTCATTTTTTTTAAAACTAACCTGCCAAATATGAGTTTTGAGTCTACTCAAAACATGAGTAGTGAGAGTTCTTCAACTTGAGTATTGCACCGAGATTCCAGGTTTTGGGAATCTTCACTGCATGTACGCCATTCGTTTGAAAAGAAAGACTTCGTAAAGTAATTTTTTTTCATTAATATTTTTATAGAGAAAGAAACAACTGTTTTTTCAATTAGTTTCGTTTTATTTTTTGCTATTGAATTTTATCAATTAACTAAATTTTATTGAGTTGATGGACTTTTTGTAATTATTTTGTTTTTACGCTGATTGTTTTCATTAGAACAAATACGGTATCAATTTTTTAAGGTTGTACATAGAGAATAAGTTGTTTTCACACTTAACTCCTCGAAGTTATATGTAGATATATAATAGAGCAAGTTAAGATGTTGGAAAAGAGCTTCTGGAACGTTTTTCCTTTAAAATTTTGGTACGAGTGTTATCATAACAAAAATAAAAGAAAAAAATACCAGCAAAATTTTTTTCAATTCCATTAGCTTTGTTATAATTTGTGACTTGAGTTGGACAAAATCAAATTATATTGAAATCTTTTCGATATAGTAGTAGTAGTAAGAGATGAGTCTAAAAGGACAGGTCTTTTGATGGTTGAGCAGTTTCTTTTCAGGGATGCATTGTTTGTAGATGCACGATATACGCTAAGTGCATGTCTATAGCTCATTTTAATATTTGTTAGCATAGCTCCAGTTTGTGTTGACAAATCTTTGTTTTAATCCTCCCAAGTTGTTCAAATCCGTCACTTTATTGAAAAAATTGAAAAGAGCTGTTGACCGTGACCAAAAAATTTCATCGCATTTAGCACGTCTGTTTTCTCTAACAATGAAATCTTTATGTCCTTGTCGAGTTCTGTTTTCATTCATTTTGCCATTTTCTGAAATATCAAGATCGTATTGCCCATTGATGTGTTCGGTGAACAGTAGAAGATCGTGTAGTTCTATGCACATTATGAGCGTGGTAGAAGTTTGCACTTTGCAAGCTTCTGAAGATAGATAATCGAGGACCCGTAAAACCAGTGCATAGCTTTTTTCTGGCTGCGTTCAATGATTTTAATTTCTCTTTTGTTCAGGAAGACTGCTTGAGCACCGTATGTAAAAAAAATAGGTACTACATAACCAACATAGTGATTCCGCGCACCCTTAAATGTTTAACACGCTGATACGTTTTTTTCTTAGAAAGAACGGCAATTTCATTGCTTTCGGCGCGCGTTTTTTTGTGTTTTCATACCTCGACAAATTACAGCAGTACGAGATTAATCCAAGATCATTCTGGTTACTGTAACAGCTTAGTCGTTGCTCTTACATCAGAAGACTATGTTGTTCTCCAAATTTCATTATTTTACACTTATCGACATTGAGGGTCATGTGAAAATGATCACACCATTCAAGGAGCATCTACAAATCATGCTGAAATGATATTAATTAAGTTGAAATGAATTTATAGTCATCGACGTAACCAAACGTTTTTGATTGCTTGTCGCTGGTGATGTCGTTAATGTACATAACAATCATGAGAGGCCTTGTCGTACGCCACTGTGCACGTCCAAATTTTCTGATCGGGCTTGACGATTTTGTAAGTATTGCTTTTTTGGTTGAGATAGCTGCTAATAGTTTTGAGCAAACTACCTTCAACGACACATTTTTTAGTTTTAATTTCAAAATAGAATGCGATAATCGATCAAACGCTGTTTCAAAGAGAGATAAAAAACAACTAGCTCATCAATTTCCGTTTTGTTTTTGACTTTGAATGTTTCATCAGGAAATTGGATCATTTTTATGATTGTTAATCACCCTGGCCTGAAGCCAAATTGTGATTCATCATTTTTATTTTATATTATAGGTATATTTAGTTGTAAGTTGGGTTTTCGAACAATTTTGAAATATTGCACAACAAGCTGATTGGTCGGTAGCGGCTGATGCACGACTTGTTTCCATTTTGAAAAAAAAGGTTCAATTTGGCCTTTTTATAAGCTATAGGATACACACCTTTGTTGAGACTTATTTGATATGATAAAAGCGAAGAAAGATTTGGAGAAATTTTTTAAGTTAAGGTTACTAATGTTGTCTCGTACGCAGGCTTCATGTACTTCAAGGTCTTCGAGCACGTGAAAAAATTTTGGTTCTTTTAATTTAATGCTTGGGTAGCATCTATTTTATTCAAAAGTTTTTTTGTTAGTTGATGATTGGCCAAAAAACACTTTGAAAAACTCAGTGTATTTGTATTTTGTGTTTGTTTTTGAGCTTTTCTGACTTTTCGAGACTAGCATTTTTTGATTTTCTTTTTTCCTTTAGATTTTTTTCTAAGTGTGAACTTTCATGTAAAATCCATGGTGGTAAGCTACTTCTATGTTTTGTTACTCTAGGAAAATTACTCTCCAGTATGTTGCTTAACCATATGTACCATTGTCGTGCTAACTCGTCAACATTACTTTTGAAAAAGGAGAAATTGTTTTTCGGTTATAGCCACATCCATTTTTACTTAGTAGCCAGCCTTTTATCCGTGAGCTAATTACAAAAATCATTGAGAATTTCTGGAGCATAACATCTTAAATCAGTATGGTATGGAAAATGGTCAGAGCATCGTCAAAAAAATCACGGTGCGAATTTTCGTCAACATAATTGACTTTACAATTTTTGGGTTTTTCTTAGAAAAATATTCAACAATCATGTTCCAGTATTACCAAGCATCTATTTTAATTTTTCTTCGAAAAGCAGCTGCAGTTTGTTTTGTTCTTAATCATCATCAGTTTGTAATGTTTCTCAATTTCGTTTGTTGAAATTAATGTCTCCTGTTATTAATATAAACGAGCGATTGTTGTCATTTTATATTGAGCCAGAGTATATTTTGCCAATCAAAAATTTCGCTCTGTCCATCGAAATGTGCTTTATCTTGGCGTATTGCTCATGCAGCTTTAAAAAACTACTAATAATCATATCAATTGAACTGCAACACAACTTTTTAATTGTGTTGCATATACCAGTGTTTCACAGAGGTATATGATCATGAACATGCTTTTATGTTTTTAATGAGACTAAAGCACCGCCGTGTTTGGTCAAAATATTAAAACATTTTCCAGAAGAGAGCATCATTTTGGTTTCTTCCCCAACCAAGTTTCGGTGACGCAAAAAATCATAGCAATATAAACTAAGCAGTTTGAGAAAAGGAACCTCCGCTTAAGGTCAATCAGATCCCGTACATTATAAGTCAGTATGCTCGCATGACTTTGCTTTGTCGAGTTAACCTCGAGTCATCGATTAGTTATTTTTTATCTATTTGGTGCGGCTTTTCTGTTAAAATTCTAGACCGCCTAGCTGTAAGTTTTGTCTTTCTGCTCCGTTTTTTATCAAGTTTTTTCTCTTTCTTAATAATTTTTTGTGAGTTCTTGGGGACTAAAATATTTACTGATAATTACTGATTTTCTGTACGCTTTTAGCTTGTGTCGTGAGTTATGTATTGTGTACTATACTCATAGAGTAATTTCAGATAGGGTACACCGTCTTCTCGTCACGCTATCTTATTTTCGGCCGGATAGATTCGTGCAACTTCTTAGTCTAATACCGATCCTAATCTTTCTCTTATACCTACTAGTCTCAACAAATCTAGTTTACATCGGTTTGCGCTAGTTAGTTCCAGAATGAGAACAACTGTATTCTAAGTTTATTTCAAAATGTTCTGGTGTTGAAACTACAAGTAGTTTCAACACTTTACAAATAAATAGTTTGTTAGTTTGATGGAGTATGATAGGTTAGTATTTAATATTTTATAGAGATAAAATATCATAATAATAACCAATGATATAAATCAAGTTTAGATCTGGTTCCAGTAGCGAAGAAAGTATCAGTCTACGTTGCCAAGGATTTGCAATTTTCACCATCAGTTTTCTGTCTCGATTTTTTTCTCAATCTATGTTCATCTTTTATTTCACTATCAATTGCCGTATAAGAGAAAATTCGAGTCACCTAGGTTTTGTTCTCTTCGATACAATCTAGTTGAAGTTCCGCTTTCGACTCGTTTACACCTCTAATGCGTATCCCGTCAAGAACTTGACCAAAATGAGACTGTTGTTTATTTTCTTCAGTCTTTTGAGTTTGATTAATTGCGCTTTTTTCACAAAAAAAAATCTTTTTCCAGGGAAGTTAAAATATTTGATACTTGCTCTAATTTGTTCGAAAGAAGAGTGAACCTATCCTTTGGCCGAGGACTGTTGCTCAAAGGATTTGTCACGTCCACTTCTGATACAGGAATTACACAGAAGTAACACGTTAGTAGCCACTTCCAGAATGCCATCCACTGCTTTCTTCGACACTCCAGTGAATTCTGTTGTGAAGTGCATTTGATCCCCACAGCAAAAACATCGATAGAATTTGTCTCTAGCTGTGATAGCTGTATCGCACGTCTTGCAGATCCCAGCCAAAGATACACCAGCCATCTGTTCTGTTCCACTCATTAAGCGAAATGTGCGCTGCGCTTTCGAACTCATTTCAAACTTTAATATAATGATACACTAAGCTGCATTGACGATGCTTAGTATTAAAAAAATCTTGCTTAAAAACGCAGTTAGTGTTGAGAAACCCAAAAAGCCAAAAACTGACAAATTAAATAAATTTGCCTAGAAGAACTACATCAAAATGAAACTCTTCAATTTTGAAGAAAAGACACATCGCTTTCTTTTCCAGCCCCCGTTTTTCTATTGTTTTCCCAATTAGAACTTAAGGAAGCCTCTCGAATCACCTTTTTATGGAGCTCTATCGCTGGAGCCATCCAAGCAGCTATATGCTTGGTTAGGGAAAGAACAGCTCAAAGTCTCTCTGGAGTTGCCCTAGACGTCATGGGTTTTCAAAGAGTTTTGTTGATGTTGTAGATCGGTGCTAGAGAAGAGATTTTTTATGGGTGTTTTTCGAGTCTAGAGTTTTTGGTACTGCAAATCTTGCAAAGACTGCTGACAGACAAATCTTGACAGCTAAGTAGTTCTGTCATTGGTCGTGGTCGGAAATATTCAATCTAGCCGTTTCCTGCATCAACAACAACCAATCTCTAAAAACATATAGAATCTGAAAATATACAAATCCGAGCAGCTTCAGAAAGGATTCCTAGAAAGTCGTCATCAGATTCTTCTTGATTCTGAAGTGTCAAAAGAAATCTGGCTAGTTCAGCAAGGCCACAGTTTCCCCTGGGTCTGCAGTAGTATCGTACCACAATGTGGATCTCATCGGAGATCATCTCGCTGAGATTTTTTGTCAAAAATGTACTCAAGAACTTCAAGATTGCTTGCTATACACATTGATTGAGGAAAAATGTCGTCCTTTGAATGTTTGCGTCATTCATTCCGTCTGCAGCCGTGTAGGTGTTCTTCTCTGAGCGTGCTCTCACAAGAAAAACAATTGGCCAAACCAATGTCTCTTCAGCTGGATAAATGAAAGTTCTACACCACTTTTTTTAGATCTGTGCAAGGCAAAAAATTTGTTATAAAGATTTTATTGAGGTTGATAATAGACACAATCTACCTAACTTTTCGTTAGAATTTTTAGTTAATATCAATCGGAAAAGTACACATAAAAACAAGATATATCAGAAGTGATAATTAAATTTTGTGTTCGCGTGTTTACCTCTTTACCAAACATACACTTGACAGATAATGCATGATATTCATGAATACGGTTGATTAACATCAAGAGATTATACTTTTTTATACCATTCGCTATATTTTTTCGCTCAGATTCCTTCATCAACTGAGCCAAAAAACAACACTAGTTTGATGAAAAGAGTTTTGTTGTAATTTTTAAAGACTGGTCGAAACATTCTGTGCTACTTACACAGTAACCGGCTTTTCTTGTTTCTTATGGTTATTCTCTTCAAATTTTATACTAAAAATTTCATTTATGTTGATTTCTCAGATATTTAGCAGAGAACCACGACTGCATTGCAATATTTTTAACGAAATATGAATAGTGCTAACGGGGGACAAACCTGCCGAAAAACAAATTACATCAACCAAGAATTTTCTCACAAAATAAAACACACATATTTAAAGGGTAAGAACTTAACAGAAAATTGCAGATCGGCATTTGCCATTTAAATTGAGCATGCAATTGAAACAGTATTTCGTTTCGAGTGAATGTTTTCTGTGGTTGAAAATGAGGGCAGTTGATTTTTTTTTGTCAGATATCGACATCTTGTCTCTTGAAACCTTAAAAACAATAGTTGTGGCTCACAAAAACGCAGATTGTCGCTTTTGGTTGTTTTGATTATAGAAAAGATTCTGAACTACGTAATTAACAATTAAGTTAAAACTTTGCCTGCAAAAAAGATTCTGCGAAAAAAATTATTTGAGCATAGAACTAATTTTGCGACCTTGTAAAATAGTTCAAGTTTTTGTAATTATTTATTTTTTCAAAAATTTGTTTTAATAATCTTTAATTTTATGGTTTTCTGAGAAGGTATGTTTAAGGTTTTGAAGCCTAGTTTTTAAATATTTTTTTTCAATAATTTTTTTCTGGCTTTTATTTGGTCCATTAGCTACTATGAAAATTGTAGGCTTTTTGTTCTTGGCAGAATCTTGCATGACTTTGGCAAAATTACTAAATTTAGATGAAAACACTCGGTAGTAAACAGGGGCGGATCTAGGATTTTCTCGAGGGGGGGGGGGCGGATTTTCAAAAAATTTTCGAAAATTTTTACGACCTTTTTTTTTTAGGTCGATCAGATTGATTTTCCGAGCTCTCCCAAAGCAGTAAAAAGACCCTGTTTTGGCCAAATTTTCTGTGCCGCAGGCAATTTTTTGAAAAAACAGGTCAAAAAAGCCGTTTTTGGGCACTTTTTGGAAAACTTTGACAAAAAAACGCGTTTTTTGGCGCGCGCTCCCCCTCAAAACTAGTATATATTGGCGCCGAAGGCGCCTTTAGAAAAATTTTTGGGTCGGTCGGCCAAAATTGGATTTCTTAAAAAGTACCAAAGGGGGGACCCTTTGGGTTGGCAGGGGTTCGAATCCCTGAGGAGGTGGGGGGCGTCCGCCGCCCCGCCCCCCCCCTAAATCCGCCCCTGGTAGTAAATAGTAATTAAAACTGTGGTTTTAGGTGACTGCGGGAGTGGTTTATCCAGTCGAAAACAAATCTGCCTGCTCGGAAACAACAAAGACAGCTGTCAAGGAGACTCGGGTGGGGGCTTCTATCTTCTACCAACATCCCTAACACCCACCCACTAGACATAAGTAAGCCGAAGTTGAGTGGACAGTAATGATCACTGATGAAAATTTGCTGATCTAGTTTTAACATCAGCTTCATGCAGAATTCCTTGTCAAAAATTAATAGATTAGCAATTTTTGATCAATCACTTTACATAGATTACCGATGATTTATCGATGATTTAACGCTTGAAAATAAATGCTAACTTTTTCAGATTTTCCTCCTTTGACTCAGGGCTAATTAAATGAAACACAGAACAACAAAAAGGATATACATTTTTTGCCTTTAAAAGGGGGGTTGGGGTGGTTGTTGGCTGGGGTGGTTAAGTATTGAAGTTTGATACCAGTGTGATAGTGGAGTCACGTGAAATTAAAAGGGTGCATAAAGTAAAAACTTCAATTTTTTGTCCCGGTGATATAAAAATCTGAATGATAAATTAGAGTTAATAAGGCAGGTTAGGTTCATAATATTTGAAAAAGTTTGAAAAGATGAAGCGTCGTCTATTGATTAACTTCCGCAACGCGAGCTTTGGTGGATTTTAATGGATTATAATGGACTTCTTGAGACCAAATTGTTCCATCATAATTCATTACAATTAAAAAACTCATACGTCGAAATTCATACGCCGAAAAAACTCATACGTCGATTAATTTGTCATTACAATCAATTATTTCTGAAAAAAGTTCATTATTATCCATTATAATTAAATATAATTTACTTTTTGGAAATATTTTAGTTTATTTTGATCTCAACCAGGGCGCAGCTTTGATT
This sequence comes from Symsagittifera roscoffensis, assembly GCF_963678635.1. NCBI lineage: Eukaryota > Metazoa > Xenacoelomorpha > Acoela > Convolutidae > Symsagittifera > Symsagittifera roscoffensis. The sequence continues at coordinate 7,707,772 of NC_087069.1, forward strand.
TCAGGAGTATATGACGAACTGCTGCAATAAGTCTAAAAAGGGAATGTTTCCACAAACAATAAAAAACGTATCTTTTTATGTTGTTAAGAAGCGTTTTAAAAGGTAAATTATCAATTTTAAAAAATTCTAAAAGACTTATTAGCTAAAATTTTTTTATATCAATTGGGCATTTTAATTTTCATAACAATTTTTCTTATTAAAAACATGCCAGCTGGGGGAAGGGGTTGGATGGTAGAAGAACTCTGCTCTTAGGCGGACCCGCCTACCCTTTGACTAGTAATGGACCCGTTTGCCTCTATGGGATTGTGAGCTTCGGAAGCGAAGATTGCAATGGATGGGGCGTGTACACCCGTGTATCCAATTATAAGAACTGGATCAAGCAAAATATGTAACATTGATTGTTACAACAAAAATAGCCAAATAACTGAATAAACCAAGAAATACTTGTAATCAGGGGCGGATTGTGGATTTTATTGAGGGGGACGCGGACTGACAAAAACATTTTGAGTTATATGCAATGATAAATAAACGAAACCAAAAAGAAATCAATCTTTCAACTTTTTGAGGCAAATCTGTCAATGATATCCTCGTCTTTTATTTCCACATCTTTGTGGTTGTAAATCAGCGCCAAACTTGAGGGTCGATCCTCTTTCATATTGGAGCAGAGGTAAATTTTCAGTAACTTCATGCTCGAAAAAGAGCGCTCAGCAGTGCATAGAGTCACTGGGAGGGTAGCGCCATTTTGCAGTATTGCAAAAGGCTATTGACATTGTGGATTTGTGATACACTCTGAAAGCAATTCTGTAGTTTTCTGGTGTATCGGTGTACAGCGGAAGGGCCGAATGTTTTTTCGCTGGGGAAACACCTTCTGGGAGCACGCTTTCGTATAACCGGACTAGATAATTGAAGTGTTCCTGCATCTTTCTCGGGTATCCAAAGGGGCAGCAGCTTGCACACTTGGACACATGAAGAAGCTGCACCAATGGAGCGTTTCTTGGGGTACATCGGGATAAAGTCAAGAAAGGGCAGGTAAACGATATATCTTAAGTTGTCACAAGCCGATGACGCTATGGGAGGTCTGCCTCTTTGGCCCTCTATCTGAATATCATCAAGCTTTGCAGCGTCGAAAAGAACTTTTTCGTAGCGGCCACTGCCTTCATGATCGCGATTTTTTTGAACGATTTGACCCAAGTTCCGAATATCATCTTTGACAGAGGCAGTTCTAGCGAAGGTCCCTAAAGAGCAAAGCTGGCAGATTTAGTCGCTCCTTGCAGGTGTTTCATTGTCATCAATGCAATCAGGAGTTCAGATCCCATCATGCTAGCCAGATAAGGACGGCAGTCGGATGCATAGCTTTCCCCAGGCCAATTGTCGATGTCTTCTAACTTCAATTGAAAGCTTGAGCAGGATAAGAGTGAGAACAGAATCCTGTCATTCAACCCATCGAGTGTCATTCATCTTTGGTCTTGCTGTCTTGCTAGCTTCAGGCTGCAATTTCCGTTTGTTCTAACAGAAGTTATCAGAAAATTTCGTAGAGCCGCAAAATAAGGCAATGCTTTAGGAAATCACTGCAAAAGCACGGCCTATAAGAAGAATTGATGTGGATCTAGCTAATTTCAGAGGCGTGAAAACTTCTTGAACGGCTTGTTGACAAGCTGAATCTGTGTTGAGCCGCCTGCTCTCTTTTTTTATTCCAGGTCAGCAGAGCACAAACAGTAGTGACAGTACGGTCCCTCTTGGACCAAGGAGTAAGCGAGGAACTGGAATCTTTCCAGGTGTTGGGGGGGGGGGGGGTGCAAGTATTCGTTTTTCTTGTTTTCCCTGTTTCGTCATAAATCAAATGGTCAAAAAAGGTGGCAAGCATGATGTCCATGTCTATGAACAGTGAGCTGAAGTTGTAGATGCCGACGTCAATGTAGCAGGGAGAAAGTTGAGCTTCAAAGACAGCGAAGATAAAGAATTAACTGATGAAAGTGTTTAATTTTTTTTAGCGGCTAAAGGAGCCAATGGCTTGATCCTCGAAGTACCAGGAAAGGGCGTTGGGTTATCCAGCTCAGGAGTGGATACACTGGATGAGGATGGTAATCCTAGGTCCACTGGGGAACAAAACCTTGAGCGTTTTGAAGTCAAAAGTTTTGGGGGCCTTGGAAGCAGCTCGCTTTGACATCTGGAAGGTTGAAATTGAAAACCAGGGTCCAAACCTGAGTTCAGTGTGAAGTCCAGTGGAGAAGGTTTCAAAATGAGCATTGTATTTTCGAACGGGGTTTAAACGGCGGGTTGGCAATTATTTTTGAACGGCCGATTGACAAGTACATGGTAGCAGGTGCCTGCCTCAAGCATAAAATGAGTCCATTTTGAGGCCTCAAGAAAGACGCATTTTCGCACCTTAAATTTTTTTTCAAGGAACAAAGACACCGGCGCCGAAAGCGCGTAAAAACTAAATTTAAGTAAAATGTCCAAAGAGCGAGCCTTTGGAATTGGTTATGGTCGAATTCCTGAAGGAGGAAGGCGTCCGCAACCCATCCCCCTAAAACCGCCCCTGCTTCTAAGAAATTTTTCTTCTGATTTTTGATACAAATGGAACTAAGCGAACTCAATTGAAAAAAAAAAGAAAACTTCCATCGGTTTTGTTCATGTTTAAACAACAAAGATCATTATAGTTTCAAGATGAGTGGTAATGTTGTTTTTAGCGCTTTTTGCTCTACTTATTTGATGATTGCTGATTGCTCTTCGACTCTCTGTTTCGGTTGCTGTTTTGATCCTGTTTAAATCTCATGATTTATGTTTTATTTGGCTGTTTTCTATCCGTTTTTGTGTCACCGACTTTTTGTTGTAAAACACCAAAAAAGGGCTTTTTTTACTTCTCCTCTTACAAGTAAATAATTTTGTTCATATTATTCAATTGATATGAAAATTGACATACGGACTAATTAGATTATGAATAACGTATGCTGGTCTTCATAATTAACCTTGTAATACGGATCGTTCTACCATAAAAGTCATGTTCGTGTGAGGTGGGGGAAAAGTAAAAAGAGCATCAAAAGTACAAATGACTCGATTTGGTGGTCTTGTATACAATTCGCACATGAACTTTGCACGAAGCTAGAAAAGCTAATTTGCACTCTAAATACTGTTTTTTGCTATCTGCATCTTTTAGCCATTTGCTAAAAAAGATGCTCTTGAAAGTTCAGTGTTCAGTTTCAAAATTTGTTTTAGTTTGAATTGCTTAAGATTCTGTTTTCATTTGTGTTCAATTGTTTTGTTCGGTAATGTGTTCGACTGAACTCCGGCATGCTTTGACAATGTTTCGGCAAAATTTCCGACTGCTTAGATTTCGTATTTGACTTACTATTGGCTATGTGTCTATAACATCGGCAATGTTTCTGTGCTAAAATTTTTGTTCGGCTCGTGTTTTCAAACTATGGCAAGAACAAACAGGAATAAAAAACAGTAAATAAACCTTTCCTTCTGAAGCACTTTTCAACAAAACGCTGTGCTCAAAATAAAAATAAATAGAAAATTGCGTTATGTTGTAGATTGAAACAAAATCAGGTATTGTCGATTTTTTCCTTAGCTAGAGAAAAAAATGTATCTATTTTTTGATCGAAAACTAATTGAAACATCGCACTGAAAGCCCTTTTGATCACAAACTGAGCGATTGTGGCAATGTACTTTTCTCGCAAATTGGTGGAACGTTTAAGTTTTAGAACTGTGGACCTAGTTTAATTGACGTGCTCACTTATAAAAAAAAAATTTGTATTGCGTTAGTTTCACAAAAAGAATTTCAATCTTGAGCACAACTATCTTGATTCCTGATTTTGATCTCATTTTGTAAATAATAATCGCAAAATTATATGGCATTTTTTGAAAACTCTCTTTTCAAACGGCATAAACCAATTTTTAGATGAAAAATTATTTGGCTAGAAATAACAAAATATCTGTAATTAACTTTCAAAACACGTTCGTTTGTTTTTAAACTTATACCAAAAGTACAAACAAGAAAATAGCACAGAAAAATTCCGACCAGTCTTAAGAAATTACAACAGAATTGTTTTTCAAAGAAGAGACGCTATTTTGACATGGAGTCATGAAGGAATTTTTGATTCCTATGATGAAGCTAAAAGTTCCAAAAACTAATTTCCTTGGAGTAAAGCTTTATGATCAAGGCTTAATTTAAGCATTAATAACCTAATTCGAACGGGGTTTAAGCGGCGGGTTGGCAATTATTTTTGAACGGCCGATTGACAAGTACATGGTAGCAGGTGCCTGCCTCAAGCAAAAAATGAGTCCATTTTGAGGCCTCAAGAAAGACGCATTTTTGCACCTTAAATTTTTTCTCAAGGAACAAAGACACCGGCGCCGAAAGCGCGTAAAAACTAAATTTAAGTAAAATGACCAAAGAGCGAGCCTTTGGAATTGGTTATGGTCCAATTCCTGAAGGAGGAAGGCGTCCGCAACCCATCCCCCTAAATCCGCCCCTGCTTCTAAGAAATTTTTCTTCTGATTTTTGATACAAATGGAACTAAGCGAACTCAATTGAGAAAAAAAGAAAACTTCCATCGGTTTTGTTCATGTTTAAACAACAAAGATCATTTTAGTTTCAAGATGAGTGGTAACGTTGTTTTTAGCGCTTTTTGCTCTACTTATTTGATGATTGCTGATTGCTCTTTGACTCTCTGTTTCGGTCGCTGTTTTGATCCTGTTTAAATCTCATGATTTATGTTTTATTTGGCTGTTTTCTATCCGTTTATGTGTCACCGACTTTTTGTTGTAAAACACCAAAAAAGGGCTTTTTTTACTTCTCCTCTTACAAGTAAAAATTTTTGTTCATAATATTCAATTGATATGAAAATTGACATACGGACTAATTAGATTATGAATAACGTATGCTGGTCTTCATAATTAACCTTGTAATACTGATCGTTCTACCATAAAAATCATGTTCGTGTGAGGTGGGGGAAAAGTAAAAAGAGCCTCAAAAGTACAAATGACTCAATTTGGTGGTCTTGTATACAATTCGCACCTGAACTTTGCACGAAGCTAGAAAAGCTAATTTGCACTCTAAATACTGTTTTTTTGCTATCTGCATCTTTTAGCCATTTGCTAAAAAAGATGCTCTTGAAAGTTCAGTTTCAAAATTTGTTTTAGTTTGAATTGCTTAAGATTTTGTTTTCATTTGTGTTCAATTGTTTTGTTCGGTAATGTGCCCGACTGAACTCCGGCATGCTTTGGCAATGTTTCGGCGAAATTTCCGACTGCTTAGACTTCGTATTCGACTTACTATTGGCTATGTGTCTATAACATCGGCAATGTTTCTGTGCTAAAATTTTTGTTCGGCTCGTGTTTTCAAACTATGGCAAGAACAAACAGGAATAAAAAACAGTAAATAAACCTTTCCTTCTGAAGCACTTTTCAACAAAACGCTGTGCTCAAAATAAAAATAAATAGAAAATTGCGTTATGTTGTAGATTGAAACAAAATCAGGTATTGTCGATTTTTTCCTTAGCTAGAGAAAAAAATGTATCTATTTTTTGATCGAAAACTAATTGAAACATCGCGCTGAAAGCCCTTTTGATCACAAACTGAGCGATTGTGGCAATGTACTTTTCTCGCAAATTGGTGGAACGTTTAAGTTTTAGAACTGTGGACCTAGTTTAATTGACGTGCTCACTTATAAAAAAAAAATTTGTATTGCGTTAGTTTCACAAAAAGAATTTCAATCTTGAGCACAACTATCTTGATTCCTGATTTTGATCTCATTTTGTAAATAATAATCGCAAAATTATATGGCATTTTTTGAAAACTCTCTTTTCAAACGGCATAAACCAATTTTTAGATGAAAAATTTTTTGGCTAGAAATAACAAAATATCTGTAATTAACTTTCAAAACACGTTCGTTTGTTTTTAAACTTATACCAAAAGTACAAACAAGAAAATAGCACAGAAAAATTCCGACCAGTCTTAAGAAATTACAACAGAATTGTTTTTCAAAGAAGAGACGCTATTTTGACATGGAGTCATGAAGGAATTTTTGATTCCTATGATAAAGCTAAAAGTTCCAAAAACTAACTTCCTTGGAGTAAAGCTTTATGATCAAGGCTTAATTTAGGCATTAATAACCTGATTTAAGCCTCCTCTAAATCGCTCGAAATCAGACGAAAAATAAAAAATTTCAAGCTGGTTTTTCTCGACACTGGAAAAATTTTTGATAGGGTTTTGATATGATAGCAGGGTGACTGAAAGGGCTTTATTATGACACATCACTCAAACCAGCCTGATGCTTACTTGTGGAAGCTGATTTTGCGTGGAAAACAAAAAGGAAAAAAACTAAAGCACACCCGAATACAAAACTCCTCCCCATCCTGAATGGTCGGAACAAAAGAGCATTATAAGTTATAAAACTTTACATAAACTGGACAAAAAAATTTGTCACCAGACAGATAAAACGTCATTTCATATCATTTTTGCTCTGTATTTCGAGGTGTTCTCTTTTTGTTGAATCGCAAACTGATTGGTGTAAGAACTGTAAAATACGCAATTGGAACAAGTTGAAAAAATTTACGGAATCAAGCTATGGTACAGTGCCCTCCAGCAATAATCACATATCCAAAAACAGAAACGTTCAATTACAACTGTTAACTTCATCCTGAAACAATGAAATTCCAAAACTTTGACCAAAACAGCTGTACACTACAAGCCAAATTGTTTTTTTTTACCGTGTAACAGTTTTTTTTGTAGAAAACAAGAAAAATTTAAAATAGTCATGGTAAAACTTGGTTATTCCGGTCTTTTGTGCGTCGGCAGTTTTATACCCATCAGGGCTGATTAAAACGTGGTTGGACCAATTGATGATGGCAGCTACAGTAGAGGTGAATTTGGATCAACATATTATACGGCAGCCACCAGAGGCCATCCAGAACCCTTGAGTAGACAGGAATCACGAATATCGACAGAGTCTGCTACTGCAGAGGGAGCAAGCATGGATCGAGATAGATCGGCATCAGGAGATGGGAAACAGAGAAGGTGCAAAGAAGCAAGAAGGGACCAGAGCTAGAACATGTTTTCTACACTGAATTACAACAGAAAAAATTATCAACCCTAAATTTAGTTTTGGAATCAGAAGAAAAGAAAAAAATTAGCACAAACCAACCCTCACATGGTGTATCTTTGGATACTTTCAAAGATTTTTTTGAAAATTCACAGTAACGTCTGAAAAGGTCAAGATTCTTGAGGGTAACGCTACGACAATAAATAACCTAAAAAATTTAGTTTCGAACCTTGTCAAAGCACATGGATTGGTTGAGCTATCATTTTTCGATTGAATCCTGAAAGCTAAAGAAATTGAAAAGTTAAGCCCCTCGAAATAAATGCAACGAATAAGGTAGTTCTTAGGCAAAGAAAAACAATTATCAAATTGACATGAAACACCAAGATCGTTAGAGTCTGCTACTGCAGAGGCAGCAAGAATAGAACGAGATAGATTGGCATCAGGAAAAAGGGAAACAGAAAATGTAAAAAGGAACCAGAATGTAAAGAGGACCAGAATTATGACATCATGTTTTCTACACAGAATTACAATAGAAAATATTATCAACCCTATTCTTAGCTTCGGAATCAGAAGATTATAAAAAATTGTACAAACCAACTTTCTCGTGGATATCTTGAAAGATACAAACAAAGATTTATATGAAACATCTTATTAACGTTTGAAAAGGTCAAAATTTTTTAAAAAATAAACATAAAAAGTGTTCAAACGTGTACAGCAAACTATTGCAAACTTGGAAACGTTTCACTAACAGCCCACACAGCAAAATCCGAACTGGGAGCTTATGATGATGGCTAATCTTGACACTTTTTTTTATCATTCACGGATAAGAAATGTCACACTGCAGGCTACACTTACCTTTGAAACACTCTCAACAGAATAAGCGTTGAACAAGCCAAAGAGTTCGAAGTAGTCAACAAACAGCACAAGTGTACCAAAAGGATAGTCAAACTACGAGGAGTACTAGTGGTCAGAGCAGAATAAACAGCAATGTCCAATATCAAGGAAAAAGCTACAGAAATCAACAAACAAAAACTTTTGACAAAACAGAAACAGCACCGAGGTAGAAAGAAGAAAAAACTTGCACAAGCTGTGGTCGAATGTTTTGAGTAAAATGACTGGAAATTTTTCCGAGGAGGAATGCAAAAATTGTAAAAGTTTACGTCAATTTGCAAAGATGTGTAAGCTCAACAGATGAATTAGGATACTGGTGAATTGTCGAAAGCATTAAGAGAGGAAAATTTGGTTGAACACGTGAGATGTTAGAATGAGTTTGAGATACTTGTGACTGACAGAAACATAAATTTGAGATGTTCGCTATTGACAAAAACGATTCGGAAAAACACGATTTGACAGAAAAGCCACCAACTGGACAAAAAAGTTGAAACTGGAAGAGACTCTAGATCCACAAAAATGAAATATCTTAACGCTTTAATTAAATTGACGGCCAGATCATTCACACCACAGTGGACACAATTAGTCCAATCTGGTTCATAAATTTGACCACGGCTAAAATTATATTGGATTTCGATCAAGCAGCAATGTGGTTACTAGGGAAATGCTAAAGAATAGTGAGCAATTTGTTGAGTGTACCGGGAAACCTATGACAAACTTAGGAGCACTGAAAATAAAAGTAGTTATCCTACTATTTACGGCACAAAAAACGAGATGCGTACGAAGATAAATTGTTAAGAGAAAACTAAAAATTTCAATTTCGCAAAAACCGGCAACAAAAACCAAACTTTAAATGAGCCAAAATAGTTTTCCACTCTTAACTAATCAAGAAAAAGGACACTATATACTGAAACGAAAAAGAAGAAAAAAATGAAAACAACTTGAGAAAGGATCCGTTATAAAACTTGACAAATGTACCAGTGACTCTTTTGTAGGACAATATTTGTTACAGTGACAAAAATGACACTGGAAAATTGTCATCAGACGCAAAAGCCATAGATCGGCAACCAAAAACAAAAGTATAAGTGCACGGGGTGAGTAAAAACTATTACTGCAGAAAAAAGAAGAACATTATTTTTCCTAATTTCAGATCTCAATTACGGCTACAGCTATTTTAAACTAGCTTCAGAATAAGCCAACTAATGCTAGTTCAATAGTCTTAAGGGTATGCTACGACAAAAACCTATCCTTAAAAAATCGAAGTGTACACTTTTATTAAAACTGTGAACTGGTTGAGGATCAATTTTCCATTGAAGGATTAATTAAAAAAATCTGAAACCAAAGAAACCGGAAAGTTAAGCCCCTCGAAATAACTGCAACAATTAAGATCGTTTTTAGGCAGTAAAAACCATTTATCAAAATCATTCCCAAATCAGTAACACTGGGATAAAATTTGAAATTTTATAATTTTATTGAAAGAAGAAAATCAGAAAAAGAGAAAAAAAAGGATTGCTAAAATTTAAGAAAGTTGAATCAATTTACAAAATTGTGTTAACTCAACAGATGAATTAGAATAATGATGAATTGTCAAATGCAATAAAAGTGGGGGTGTTTTGGTTGAGAACGCGGAGTATTGAGCTGAACTTGAGGTATTCGCGGTTGACAGGAACATTATTTTGAGATGTTTGCTATTGAATGAAACGATTCAGAAAATCTTGATTTGACAGAAAAGTCATCAACTGGACAAGGAGCACAGATCCAGATTTGAAAAAATGAAAATGGAAGAGAATCTAGATTCACGAAAATTAAATCCCTTAAGGCCTTAAGTAGGGTTGATAATCAGATCATTCACACGACAGAGGACACAGTTAGTCCAATCTTGTTCATAAGTTGGACCACCGCAAAAATATATCGTATTTCGCGCAAGCATCAGCGTGTTTACCAGAGAAAAATTATAAACTAGTGTGCAATTTGTTGACTACAACGGGAAACCTATGACGATTTTAAGAGTACTAAAAGCAAAAAGTAAGTCAGCAGGACGGGTCATATCAGTGGTTATCCTATTTTTTACGGCACAAAAAACGGAGTGCGTACGAAGATTAGATGTTTAGAAAAACTGAAATCTCATTTTCGCAAAAAGCGGCATTAAAAACCACAAATTTACTACGCGACTTAAATTTCTACTTTTACTTATCCAAGAAAAAGGACGGCGTACCCAGATACATATTTCAGCGAAAGTAAAGAAAAAAGTGAAAACTACTGGAGGAAGGATACGTAATGAAATTTGACAAACATACCAGTGACTGTTTTGCTAGCCAATTTCTATTACAGTGAAAAAAATATGACACTGAAATATTCTCATTAGACGCAAAAGCCATAGATCGGCAAACAAAAACCAAAAATAAAAAGGGCACGGGGTGAATAAAACAATTACTGCAGAAAATATCGGAACATCAATTTTCTCAACTTTAGATCTCAATTACGGCTATAGCCATTTTAAACTAGCTGCAAAACAGCCAATCAATGCATTTTTTTAAATTCTTAAGGGTAACGCTATGTGACAAAAACCTAGCCTCAAAAATCGAAGTGTGAACTTTTATCAAAGCAGAAGAATTGGTATTGGTTGCGGTATCAATTTTCTATTGAATGGGTAATAACAACAACAATTCTGAAAACCAAAATTTAGTCCATTGAAAAACTGCAACAGTTCAGATCGTTTTTAGGCAGTAAAAATCATTTTTCAAATTCATACCCAAGGCAGCAGCGCTGAGAAAAGCTGGAAACTTTTTTGAAAGAAGAAAATCAGAAAAAAAAGAAAAAAAAAGGTCAAGGAAACTGTAAAACATCAACTGGACAGCTGTATGTACACAGAGTTTTAGAAAGATCAAAATAGAAATAAAAACGAGTCAGTCAAAGACAATGAGATGGGCCGATCTGCTAATGATTTTCCAATTTAAATTCATACATTTACAAGAGAAGGACGTAGGAGATCAGTATTAACTGGCCACGGACATTTCGGGGCAACTATAAAATTAATCAGAGTATGATTGGAAAAACTCGTAGCCATTATCGACAAGTTTCATGAAGCGCTCGGCGGCATTGGTGCTTAATGTAGTGATAATTTAGAGCTCAACCCGACAGAAAACAGTTTGGAACTCAAACAGTACAATTTTTGTTACAAGGACAAAGTTATTTGTAATAACAACAAACCGATTCAAAACCATAAAAACCTCGACTGGAACAAAAACCGATGTGCTCACAATCAAATAACGTATGAACCAAAGCCTTTTTCACCTTAGCATTCAAATTTGCGAAAATGTTTAAATAACATATGGATCAAAAATAACAAAATTAGGGATTCATTTCCATAAAATATAATAACATTTCAAGCGGGAGAGCGGAACTGGAGACGGATGTGATAGGAGTGAGAGAAAAGTGATTCCACAACAATGAGAAGAGAATGCAATCTAAACAGTGAGGCGAAACAAAAACATGCAACGAAAGTTAAGTAGAGCTCGTCAATAATGTCAAAACTAACTCAGGTAAAACCAATGAGACAATTCAATTTGTTCGCCAAACTGAAGCGGTGGTCATTATCAAAGGAGCAGAGCCAGGAATCCCAGCCAGGACTCATAGTGGCTTGAACCGAAATCTGAAGAAAAGACAGTAACAACAAACCCCGAGGTAGCTGAGTTTACAGAGTTCAAGATGGCACATTCAAGATGTCTTGTTAGATTAGAGTAGCAGATGAAGAAGAGGAAAATACAATAAGAACCGTGTCAACGGAACGTCTTTTAGGAAAGATAAATGTTGACTGTCCCTACGGCTATAGAGCAATGCAATTTTCAACCTCGAAAAGTTACTTAAAATCTTTTAGCCGAAATGATTTTGGAGGACACAAAGCTAGATTGGAAAGCAGTACTCAGGAGACTAAAAACATGATGAATTAGCATGAGGTTTTGTTTCAGGAAAATCAGTTACATCACATGGGTGCAATTGAAACTGATAACGGGACGGACACACATCTTTTACCGGTGATCAATCGCTTCCCTAAATTTTCGTTGGTGGAATTATTTTAGATAAAAAAATCTCTGGAACGGTCAGTCTTGACCGGTTCTCAGCTCAAAAAAGATTGACCACATCCTGGAGAACTTGAACAAGGTGCGCTAGGGTGAAATCAGGCGTTCCACTGTTCAAGCAGCAGATAAAAAATCGAAACGATAGTGAACGGCTACGAGTGCTGAACATTTTTATAGAAACTAATGCTGCTTGAAATGAAATAAGGCGGCAAAAGGCTAGAAATGAGTTGAGGCAGAGAATGGACGAAATTTGTAATCTAAACCGGAGCTAATTTGGCAAATCTTTCATTTTAAAGAGAAGAAATTAGCCATTTTTTAAAATTTGGAAACCAATCGAAACATCGCCAATTGAAACATCGGGTATAAAACCTACTTTTCTTAGAAACGGCGATGCTCAAAAAATATGATCTCTTACACTATGCAAGCTTTTTCAATGTTCTAAGGATGGTGATGACCAATTTAAATCAGCTCATAATCAAGTTTGTTGATCGAAATAATACAACTCAAAATCCAAAGCCATTGCTGCATCTTTTTTAAAATCAATAACTTTTGGAGGTTTCAACTAAAACATTTCAGCTGCGTTAAAATTAGGAGACTGTCACATATATGTTTGAGTTTTTATTTTGAAGAAAAGAGCGCGCCCAAAAATACAGATTTTGATCAAAGTATATGTGCGATTGAAAAAAGTGTTTTTTACTTGCGTCCGTATTTTGTGTACAAGTGTATCTGGAGGGCATCTAAAAAGTTATAACAACACTAAGATGTTAAAAGTAGAGCTTTGCGCATTAAACTTAGGAACCTTTTTTTGACAAAATAATGAATATATTGATTACAACGAAAGTTTGATTCAACATAATTTTACAGAAAAAATACGAAGAAAGCACTAAAAATTGTAATACTGAGGCAATTGACTAAATATGTTCGTTAAATGATGTTAGTTTAAGCTTTTTATCAGTAGTAACAAGCAGCTTGGTATGCAAGTCTAATTGAAGGTATGCAAGTCTAATTAAGCAGCACAAAAAGATCTCGTGATAGTTTTGCTCTCGCAGTACTTTGCTAGTTTGTAATATATTAAGAAAACTATTTCAAAGAAAACTCAAACAAAAATTCCAAATAAGTCCACGATATGGCTGTTTTTGAAAACATGACCAAATTTGAGTTAATTTTTGCGATAAAATCAAAACATACATAACCAAGACGTGTATCTCTCAAACGCACGCACTTCTCGAGTTTCTTTTCTGAAGTAAGATAAACAGTTTATACAATCAAATCATTCATTTGTTTTCTACGCCATACATCTGGAATTTTATGGCCGAGGCTGGAAACCTATTCGAATGCAGCATTTGTCTCGAACGTTTTGTGAATCCTCGTATTTTGAATTGCGGACATTCATACTGTTCAAATCCAAAACCTTGCTTACAAGGTGTACTGCTATCTGAGTCCAGAGAATGCTCGGTTTGCAGAACTCCGATTGAGGAAAGACTTCAGCATGAAAGCCAATGCACCGTTAATTATGAATTGAAAGCTGCCGCAGAGGTAATTTTAAATTTAAAGGAAACACCAAGAAAACAATTTTCGTTGATTTGTTCTTAGCTCATTTTTTAAAGCAAATGTTATGCAGTCAATGTCTTGAGCTTTTTCATTTGAAATAAATACAGCAAAATTGTACTAAAATTTACTATTCTAGTTCTTAAAAAAAACAATTTTCTTACATTAAACTGTGAATGAGTTTTAAAAAAGAAAAACTTTTTAAATTTCAAATGTTAAAACTATATTTTTTGGTATGCAATTATTGTTTTTATTTTAGAATAAATTTTCTAAAAATTTTTTTTTCGTTGAACACGAATATAGTTCGCAAAAAAAACTACTGAAACGGCACAATTTGCTCCCTTTTATTAGACTTCTAGAAAATTTTTATGGAAGAATTATGGGTTTATAAACAGATTGACTGAGGAAAGTATTGAAACAAAAACCAACATTGAAAAATACCAACTATTGGTTGCTCCACAAGTTTTGATTGCTGACAAAGTGGTTTTCTCATCTGAGTTTGATGGTAATTTTTCATATCATCCGACAGGTATTGTTGTCCTGAGCTCAAATGTAAAACGATATTTTACCAGTAATCTTTTTTCGTAAAACTATTGGGGTTTAAAGACTGCCACTTTGCCAAAAAGCGCGCGAATAAGTGGAGATTGAATCCGTCTCAGAAATCGTTCCAAAGAAGTTGAAGCAGGCGAATTGCCATAATTGCTTTGTTACTAGGAGCGAAATATATCAATTTTGACTTCATATGACATGCGGGGGATATCTTTAAAAAGTTATTTTCTTGCGAAAAATACATCAGTTTTTGTAAAGGGAACACTGCTCGATAGACCTTAAAAGAAAGTCGGAACATGCAGGAGTTTGCCCTGACACGAGTGGTCTTGTTTCAATTTCTACTGCTTTCTCAAGAGAAATGCAATCCAAAAAATAAATTTAAAGCTTCACAAAGAGCCTCAACACAAACAAAAAAACCTCGATCTTACAAGTGTGGAAATTTTTGTCCTAAAAATTACCTGAAATGTATTAGATGTCTTTCATCTTTTAGTTCGTTAAATAAAAAGAAATCAATTCTTCATCTGTGGTATCTATTTTTGCTGTGACGCAGTTGAATTTTGAGATAAGTCACAAAAGATCAACTCGAAACTAATATTTGCCTTCGTTAGCTCTGAATCGATCTAAAACAAAAACGAAATTATGCGAGCATTTTTTCAAAATGAAAAAGAGTTTTCTTGAAGTAAACATGGCAGTTTTACTGAAGACAGAAAAAATTTCGTTTGACTGAACCATTAGACTCTTTTGTAGTTCCACATTTTCGCTGAAAAAAAACAGTTAGAATACGACCCAATGATGATAGCAAAATGGAAGATAAGATGTCTCTAAACGAGTAGTTTGATATGAAAATTGATACGTAAACTACATATATATCTTTTTAAGCAAGAAAATGAAAAAGATTTTGGTGAATTTCCAATAATAAAGAATTTCCAATAACATGTTTTTCCGCAAAATATTTTAGGGGAACGAGCAACCTGTCCAAGCACAAAGCAACCAAAATGGCTATGAACAATGCAAAACTCACAAACAAGCGAAAGAGTATTTTTGTGAGCAATCGGGCTGCAAAGTTTGTATCTGCAAGGATTGTTGGAGAAACGATCATGGATCACATCATGTGGTTTTAATGGACAACCCGCTTAATCAATTGACTGCAAAAATGGAGAAGTCGCTTAAGTTGATTGCAAGCTGTCCAAAGACAGTTGATAAAGTGATAAGTGAATCAGTTGACCTCAATTCGGAATTGGTGATGACAATGGACAAATGGAACGCTTTGATGGATAAGAAAAACAAGATAAAAAACACGAATACTTTCCCCCAAGCCAAAACCCTTGAGACGAGTATCAGAAAGGATCTGGAAGCCTTGAAAGTGCAAAATGTTCAAACAAAACAGAAACTGGCAAAACTAACAGCCATGGCTCAGTCCTGCGAAGATGTCGAAGACTGTATACAAAACGCATTACTTGCCCTGGATGCAACACCTTCCTCGCCCAAAACAACAGCTTCTGTGGCCAATGCTTGTGGCAGGGACGAAACTACACATGACGGTAATTCTTAGTTTTTGGAGATAAAATTTTTAAAAAATGATATGATTTTCATTCTCTAAACATCTCTGATTGACAACATTTCATTGGCAGGATAGAGTTATGATCTAATATATTTAGTTTCAGTGAACTTAGTGTCAAAACCATCAGATTAGAAAATCATACAATTTTTCAATTTTTATGCTTTTGCATATTTGAAGGTGAAATATAGCAGTTCGATTATCATTAAAAACCACAAACCTTCGGTAAAATTTATCTAAGTTGCTGCAAGTATTGGATTATGGAACGATTTTGGAAATGGATGTGTTAAAAAGGTCCCCCGCTACTACTTTGGTATCACGACATCCAGTTTTGGCTGACCGGTTCTATTATATTCTTAAGGCGCCTCCGAAGCCAATTTATTTTTGAGGTTGTTTATTAAGTCAAAACATACGAAAGTGCCTGAAAAAGTTTTTTCAAACGTCTGCGGCTCATGAATTTAGCAACAATTTAAATCTAAACGACTGATTTCGGTTTTTAACGAAAATTAAAGAAAAAATTTAGATTACAAAGTTTCAAATAAGGAAAAATAATATCGATTTTCAAAGTTGACTATTAAAAAAGTTTCTAACTAGAGTCGAGTGTGTTTTAACAGAGAAGAAAAGGAAAATTACATACATTTTGCGTGTTGAGGACGCTAGAGAACCTGAAATATTTGGATTATCTTGCAAAATAATCGGTACGAGCGGGGATTGGCTGTTGGCGAGACTTAACTGTTTGACTAGAACTTCACAGGGAGAACTCAAGTTGAAGTCAAAGGACCTGGGCAGATTGGAAAGCCTAGAAATTCTGAAAGGAGACCTCGTGAAATTAGATTGTTTTCGTGAAATTAGAGTTTTTACCAAGAAAAATATAAATTGCGCGCTGGATTTGCAACGCCTATGCGCCATATTCGAAAGCGAAAAGGCACACTGTCAGAAAATTACAATTTGGTCTGGAGCGTCTGAGGAATTCTTCACCCTTCCCAATTCTCTTAACGACAGCGTGTAGTAGCACATATATTGGAAGACAGCAGAAATTATCCGACAACGACTATACCCTACGCGTCCCCATCAGCAGCTAAATCATATATGAAAAAAAATCTGACTTCAAAGTTGATTGTAGACTCAAATAAAAACTAACTCAAAGTTATAAAAATTAACACACCGTCTGTATTTAAAATCACTAATTTTGCTTTGATTGTTCCAAATTTGACTTTCATTTGATCTGATGATGATACTTTAATTTAGTTTACCATAATTATAGTGGATATAAAAGAAGAACTATGCATTGAGCTAGGTGATTAAATGTAAGATCGGTGATCTAGTACTTTTTCGGTAAACTAAGATTTCGATTTAGAGTTTTACCTTGGGAATTGAGTGGTATAATGTTTGAGCTAATCCGGCATCTTCTTCCCGTGTTAATAGCTTTTTCCGAGAAACATGATATTGGATAAGTTGGGAATTATTAATGGGATATGGATGAAAATTGGTAGGGATATGGATGAAAAAAAAACTTACTTACAAAGTTTTAGATAACGAAAAATAATATCGACTTTCAGAATTGATTATTAAAAAAATTTCCAACTAGAGTTGAGTGCGTTTTAACAGGGTCGCAAATTATATATGTCTTGCGTTTTGAGGACGATAGAGTACTTGAAAATATTTTCTCTTGCAAACTAAGCGGTACGAACGGGAACTCTGAGTGGGAGAATCTTGCCAGGTTGACTAAAGTTTCAAAGCGAGCATTCGAATTGCAGTCAAGGGACCTGGGCAGATTGAAAAGCATACAGTATAAAATAAAGGGCCTTGAGTATGATGAGAATATTCCTGAAGTTAGAGTTTTTTCCAAGACAGATGAAAATTGAGCGTTGGATTTGCAACGCCTGTGCGCCATATTCGAAAGAAAAAAGCATTTTGTCCGATAATATCAATCCATGGAATTTCTTCACCATTCCCAATTCTCTTTAACGGCAGCGAGCATTAACATATAAATTGGAAGACAGCAGAAAATATCCGGCAACGACTATACCCTACGCGTCGCCATCAGCAGCTAAATCACAATTGAAAAGTTATCTGACTTCAAAGTTGGCTGTAGTCTCAATTCAAAACTAACTCGATGTCATAGAAATGAATACGCCGTCTATATTTTAAATCACAAATTTTGCTTTGATTGTTCCAAACTTGAATTTCATATGATCTGATGATTATACTTTAATTTACTGAACCATAAATATAGCATTATATAATAGAACAACCATGCATTGAGTTAGGTGATTAAATGTATAATCGGTGATCCTAGTACTTTTTTGGCAAACTGAGAACTTGATTTAGAGTTTTACCTTGGGAATTGCGTGGTATAATGTGTAAGCTAATGAATAGTACGTAGACGGTATTCACTAATAAATAAGTTAAGTAGAACAGCAAGCAAATGGTTGGCCCCAAAAAAGTTCAAATCTTCAAAGATATAGTCCAACATAAGGCTGAAAACTCAGGTCAAGTAAGATTTGCAGCCCCCCTTAATTGTAACTAAGGAATTTAGTTTTACGAAATTCATAGGACGGATACTTGAGATGATCCGAGCCGGGTGGAAAAATCTAAGCCCCTCAGACCCCGTGGAAAAACTGATAGCAAATAGCCAATTTAGAACTCCGCAGTTATCGGTTGAGACGGGACCAAAGTTTAGTATGTTATAGACCTAGTTGAGGGAAGCTTAAGCTCAGAACCCCAGACTCCCTAGACACCAACTTCCTGTGTTATGCCTAAGGCAAATAGTTCCCACCTGCCTCCAGGAAGTCGTTTCTCAGCCTCCACTAAACGCAGGATGCCAAAAATCTGAGATATCATAGGTACTGTGAAAGTATATCATTTGTGTTAGTTTGAAACAAATGGGACGGTTGGACCCGAAGTTATTAGGACATGGCATAAACACCCATTATACCGGAAATGAGGAATTTAGGCAAAGTATTGAGCCAGAGCATATTGAGTTTTTTACAGCAAGAGACGCTAGAACACAACACCAAAATTGGACCAGTATGAGTGAAACGCCTCCGGCATCTTCTTCCCGTGTTAATAGCTTTTTTCCGAGAAACATGATATTGGATAAGTTGGGAATTATTAATGGGATATGGATGAAAATTGGTAGGTAGTAACCCTATGGGATTAAAAAACCGAAAAAGAAATATTGCAACCGATGAAATTAGATGGAACTGTAATTGACTTTTGGGCTTTCAGGACCAAATTTGTACAAAAAACATTAGGTTTATCACTGGAAAGTGCCGTATACCCCAGCCCAACACTTTGGAAATGAGAAATGGTCACCCTATTTGTAAGTAGGAGAAAATTTACCTAATGGGAAATGAAGCAGAAGCTGAAAGGGATATATCTGTTTCACTGTAACAATGGCATAGTAGAATTTATTAGAGTGGACTTGGCAAAACAATGAGTCTAAGTTAGCTTGGCGAATGCGCTATTCATAGAAAATCTATCAGACTAAAGAATCGTAGTTACAGAAGAAAATTGCAGTGATGGGAGCTTGGCTTGGGAAGTAGGCCTCCTAAATATTACAAATAAACGGGATTTTTATTTGGCTTCCCAGTGATGGCTCTTGGGTTCAATTTGGTTCAGTTTGATCAATAATATGCGGATTACTCTCCCTGATAGCTAGAAGGTCGGGATTGAAAAATTGTTAGATTTGAATTTGGATGCTTGAAATGAATTAGCGACCCACGGAAAGAGTTTTTCCTTACCTCCGAGAGGTCGGAACGTTAATCGTTTATTTAAATAAAAACCTTGGGAGACTGGTTAATTGAACATATCGGAAGATTTCGGAACACGAATTAAAGCGTAAATGCTTTGGAGCAAGAAATAGAACTATTTTCTACAGATTTAAGTTATCCTTTTTATTCAAAAAATCAAAACGGCTATTTAAAAAACATTTAGCTGTCAAAGCTGTCGCTGAATAAGCAAATGTCAGACAAACAAAATGGGAGTGTTGTAAATCGGGAAGCGTATAAATAGAGACCTTGAATGAAAATGTTGAAATATTTGTTTAATTCTTTGGGTAGTTTATTTGGAGACTCGTTAAATGCATCAGTTATTTTCTTTTTTAGCTTTAGCGGTGTCGTCTGTACCTCCAAAATGTAATGGCATTGGTGTTATACCCCAGTTTTTGTTCATTTCTATCCTCTGGTCGCAGTTTAGCATTTTTTCTGAGTTTCCAATGTGCTCCTGTTTTGTATGGCATTGGCTGCTCGTTTATCAAGCTCTGGTCCATTTTTTCAGCAACCTGGCAATTTTTTGGTTTGCTTTTTTGTTAAATTTCTTTTGTGCGAACCATAAAGCAGTCAACTTTGTATCTAATCGATTTGATTTTTTGAAACACCGAAAGTTAAACCTTTCATTATTTCCTCCGAATTCTTAGAATCTCACCAAGTTATACGTAGTATCTTAATCCAGGCGAACAAATTGCATATTTTGTTTGGTTTTTAGGCTCAACAGGAAAGCATTAATTTCATTCGTTGAAAGTTAGTGAAGCAACCGCATTAGATGGTGGTCTTAGACGCAGATTTAATTAATGATTTTGATACAATTTCAATCTTAGCAAACAAAATGCAGTGGTAATAATAGGATTTTTGTACTTTGGGTGTTCATTGTATGGTGTCGGAGAGTTTTAGTTTCAATCTCTCTTTACTAGAAAAACAACAAACGAAACTGAATTTTAGAGCAACCGGCGTCTAGCCATAGCCAATTGAGGTTCCATGGGACAACTTTGTACCGTTAGCATTTGTTCATAGCCCTAGCGTGTTTTATTTCGTGAATGAACTAATTTATTGGGCCAAATTAGTTAAACATGATTCGAATAAGTGATAAAAAAGCAGCTCTACCTCAAAGATACAAAGTTGGTTTCTAATTTCAAAACGTTCAGTCAATGTAAAAGTTTTGAAATTCGCATTTGGGCAGTCTCGTGAACTGTCGTAAGGCTGAATTACTGGCTGCATCTGAATTAATTCCCACCTGAAGTCAATTGTAACGCATTCAAATTTTCTTTCAAAGCGGGGCAGAACATCACTGAGCCTCAACAGTTACCTGCATCAATAAGGCAGTGATTTGAAACACTTTGGTCACCTCATCCATGACTTTTAGTGGCACTAGAAAGGAATTAAAGGGGTGCATAGCAGCAATTTAAAGTGTTGATGTTTTGTTCTGTCTGTCATACCATTGAAAATTGGGACAAATCTTTTTTTCGGGTGTTTTTTAGTTTTTTGTCATTTACTCTTCTATTGTTTTCCAGGCAAAATCAGGTACCACAGATAATCATTCGAATAGGGTGGGTGATATATCAAATTGAAGTTCTTTCAGTTGTGACTCAAACTATCTTAAGAAAATTCAAAAAATTGCCGCGTGTTGAGAAAAAACGGCCGAAGTGAAACTTTGGAGTTTCATTCAAGCTATTAGCGTATAAAAAAATAAAAAAGCTGTTGATTTGGGCCAAAAAAAAATTGGTTTTAAGCGCTACCTTGGCAAAAAACTTTCCGGCAAAGATTTAAGAAACATTTCACTTAAATAACAGAATGCTGTAGAAAAAGTTTTTTTTAGAATTATTTGTACGTTATTCATTTATTCTAGACAACTGTTGTAAATTCTGCCTAAATCAATATTTTTCTACGCGTTTTCATAGCTCATTCGTTAGACTGCGCACACAAAAGACTCTAATCTAAAAATTAAATAAACAAGTTTTTTGATAGTTTCATTGTGAATGTGGTCGGAACATTCGTTTTCGTCCCACAGCAACCGGCTATTCTTGTTTCATTTGACAAATTTTTTTCTAAAAAAATGTTCTTTTTCTACTTTAAAAGGACGACTGTAGATTTTTGAATTGTTCAATTTTTTTTACCTTTTATTTTTTTAACCAGTTTGTTACATCAGAAAATTAGACTGATGCCATGACTATATAGGATTTTCAGCTGAGCCTGGACTGCAAAACTGCAAAAAGGCGGAAGTAGTCTAGCTTCTCCTGACGTTCAACATGTAGCTTCTACCCGCACTGACAGAAATGGTTTCCGGTCGATTTAAATTGATTTAAAATCGATTTAAAATCGATCCAAATTGATCTGAACTTTTCTTTTTGATTAACTTAGTTTTTTACAACACAAATCGATTTCAATTTCACGTGCATACTTTTTTCATACTAAAATCAATCTAAATCCATTTTTGTCAGTGCGGGTGAGCTCATGGCTACAATTGATTTACGCTGCAAATCGGCGTACAAAAAACCTCAACTAAAAACCTGGACAATTTGCAGTCAATTGAACGGTTTCCTATCTACTTTTCAATCTATAGACATTTTCAGCAAACTTCAGACTAATTATAAAAATTTTAAATACTTCTCTATAAAAAGAAGAAAAAATGGCAAATATTTTTTGTCGAAATTTGTTTGAGGTAAAATTGTGACATTTTTTGAAACATGCAAACTTTCGGTTGACCTTTGCTACAGGTATGAGTGGGGTAAAATTTAATGCATTTCTTTTGTGCTGGATTTTGCGAGTCGAAGTCAGAACAATCAATAGTACTTGTTAAGCAATTGTTAATGAATTTCATGAACTGTGATGGATTCTTCAGAAAACAGCAAACGTTTGGTTTCGAATTCCCATCAATGCCGCCAATTTTAAATGCATAGGAGCCAAAGTTTTGCGCCGGATATTTGACAAATATTCGGTTGTGTTTGCAACCGAGCACAAGTGCCAAAGACCTTGGTTACTGAAAGCAACA
>NC_087069.1:7730412-7830470 GCF_963678635.1 Symsagittifera roscoffensis
CTTTTCTTTTGCCTTTTTGCAGTTTTGCAGTCCAGGCTCGGCTGAAAATCCTATTTAGTCATGGCATCAGTCTAATTTGATGATGTGGCAAACTGGACAAAAAAACAAGAGGTGAAAAATGAACAATTCAAAAATCTACAGTTGTCCTTTTAAAGCAGAAAGAAAGCATTTTTTTAGAAAAAAAATTGTCAAACGAAACAAGAATAGCCGGTTGCTGTGGGACGAAAACGAATGTTCCGACCAGATTCGCGATAAAACTAACAAAATTTCAAAACTTGTTTATTTAATTTTTAGATTAGTGTCATTTGTGTGCGAAGTCTAACGAATGAGCTATGGAAACGCGTAGAAAAATATTGAATTAGGCAGAAGTTACAACAGTTGTCTAGAATAAATGAATAACGTACGAATAATTCTGTAAAAAACTTTTTCTAAAGCATTTTGTTGTTTTAGCGAAATGTTTCTTAAATCTTTGCCGGAAAGTTTTTTGCCAAGGTAGCGCTTAAAACCAATTTTTTTTGGCCCGAATCAAGATTTTTTTACTTTATACGCTAATAGCTTGACTGAAACTCCAAAGATTCACTTCGGCAGTTTTTTTCTCAACACGGGGCAATTTTTTGAATTTTTTTAAGATAGTTTGAGTCACGACTGAAAGAACTTCATTTTGATATATCCGCCCCCCCCCCCCGATTCGAATGATTATTTGTGGTACCTGGAAAACAAAAGAAGAGAAAATGAAAAAAAAAAACTAAAAAACACCCGAAAATAAGGTTTGTCACAATTTTCAGTGGTATGACAGACAGACCAAAACATCAACATTTTAAATTGCTGCTATGCTCCCCTTTAATTCCTTTCTAGTGCCACTAGAAGTCATGGATGAGGTGACCAAAGTGTTTCAAATCACTGTCTTATTCCGGTCGATTTTAAATCAATTTAAATCGACCGGAAACCATTTCTGTCAGTGCGGGTAGAAGCTACATGTTGAACGTCAGGAGAAGCTAGACTACTTTTGCCTTTTTGCAGTTTTGCAGTCCAGGCTCGGCTGAAAATCCTATTTAGTCATGGCATCAGTCTAATTTGATGATGTGGCAAACTGGACAAAAAAACAAGAGGTGAAAAATGAACAATTCAAAAATCTACAGTTGTCCTTTTAAAGCAGAAAGAAAGCATTTTTTTAGAAAAAAAATTGTCAAACGAAACAAGAATAGCCGGTTGCTGTGGGACGAAAACGAATGTTCCGACCAGATTCGCGATAAAACTAACAAAATTTCAAAACTTGTTTATTTAATTTTTAGATTAGTGTCATTTGTGTGCGAAGTCTAACGAATGAGCTATGGAAACGCGTAGAAAAATATTGAATTAGGCAGAAGTTACAACAGTTGTCTAGAATAAATGAATAACGTACGAATAATTCTGTAAAAAACTTTTTCTAAAGCATTTTGTTGTTTTAGCGAAATGTTTCTTAAATCTTTGCCGGAAAGTTTTTTGCCAAGGTAGCGCTTAAAACCAATTTTTTTTGGCCCGAATCAAGATTTTTTTACTTTATACGCTAATAGCTTGACTGAAACTCCAAAGATTCACTTCGGCAGTTTTTTTCTCAACACGGGGCAATTTTTTGAATTTTTTTAAGATAGTTTGAGTCACGACTGAAAGAACTTCATTTTGATATATCCGCCCCCCCCCCCCCCCGATTCGAATGATTATTTGTGGTACCTGGAAAACAAAAGAAGAGAAAATGAAAAAAAAAAAACTAAAAAACACCCGAAAATAAGGTTTGTCACAATTTTCAGTGGTATGACAGACAGACCAAAACATCAACATTTTAAATTGCTGCTATGCTCCCCTTTAATTCCTTTCTAGTGCCACTAGAAGTCATGGATGAGGTGACCAAAGTGTTTCAAATCACTGTCTTATTGATGTAGGTAACTGTTCAGGCTCAGTAATGTTCTGCCCCGCTTTGAAAGAAAATTAGTATGCGTTACAATTGACTTCAGGTGGGAAGTAATTCAGATGCAGCCAGTAATTCAGCCTTAAGACAGTTCACGAGACTGCCCAAATGCGAATTTCAAAACTTTTACATTGACTGAACGTTTTGAAATTAGAAACCAACTTTTTATCTTTGAGGTAGAGCTGCTTTTTTATCACTTATTCAAATCATGTTTAACTAATTTGGCCCAAGAAATTAGTTCATTCACAAAATAAAACACGCTAGGGCTATGAACTTTTGAAGAAAATGCTTGTTATCTTCATCAACACAAATCTTCATAGCTTCTCATCCAAATGCTAACTGTACAAAGTTGTCCCGTGGAATCTCAATTGGCTACCCCTAGACGCCGATTGCACTAAAATTCAGTTTTGTTTGTTGCTCTCTAGTAAAGAGAGATTGAAACTAAAACTCTCTGTCACCATACAATGAACACTCTAAGTACAAAAATCCTATTATTACCACTGCATTTTGTTTGGTAAAAATGAAATCGTATTAAAATCATTAGTTAAGTCTGCGTCTTAGATCACTATCTAATGCGGTTGCTTCACTATTTTTCAACGAATTAATGCTTTCCTGCCGAGCCTAAAAACCAAACAAAAATATGCAATTTGTTCGCCTGGATTAAGATACTACGTATAGCTTGGTGAGATTCTAAGAATTCGGAGGAAATAATGAAAGGTTTAGCTTTCGGTGCTTCAAAAAATCAAATTGCTTAGATACAAAGTTGACTGCTTTATGGTTCGCACAAAAGAAATTTAACAAAAAAGCAAACCAAAAAATTGCCAGGTTGCTGAAAAAATGGACCAGAGCTTGAAACCAGCAGCCAATGCCAAAACAATACAGGAGGAAATTGGACACTCAGAAAAACTAATTAAAAAGGTAGAAAGGTAAACTTAAAAGGTAAACTACAACCAGAGGATAGAAATGATCAAAAACTCGGGTATAGCACCAATGCCGATCCATTTTGGAAGTACAGCCGACACCGCGAAAGCTGAAAAGAAAAAAACTGATGCATTCAGCGAGTCTCCAAATAAACTAACCAAAGAATTAATCAAATATGTCAACATTTTCATTCAAGAACGCTATTTATACGCTTCCCGATTTACAACACTCTCATTTTGTTTGTCTGACATTTCCTTATTCAGCGACAGCTTTGACAGTTAAATGTTTTTTAAATAGCCGTTCTGAATAAAAATGATAACTTATATCTGTAGAAAATAATTCTATTTCTTGCTCCAAAGCATTTACGCTTTAATTCGTGTTCCGAAATCTTCCGATATATTCAATCAATCAGTCTCCCAAGGTTTTTATTTAAAAAACCGATTAACGTTTCGACCTCTCGGAGGTAAGGGAAAACTCTTTCCGTGGGTCGCTAATTCATTCAACCATCCAAATTCAAATCAAACTCTTTTTCAATCCCGACCTTCTAGCTATCAGGGAGAGTAATCCGCATATTATTGATCAAATTGAACCAAATTGAACCCAAGAGCCATCACTGGGGAGCCAAATAAAAGTCCCGTTTATTTGTAATATTTAGGAGGCCTACTTCCCAAGCCAAGCTCCCATCACTGCAATTTTCTTCTGTAACTACGATTCTTTAGTCTGATAGATGTTCTAAGAATAGCGCATTCGCCAAGCTAAGTTAGACTCATTGTTTCGCCAAGTCCACTCTAATAAATTCTACTATGTCATTGTTACAGTGAAACAGATATATCCCTTTCAGCTCCTGCTTCATTTCCCATTAGATAAATTTTCTCCTATTCATAAATAGGGTGACCAACTCTCATTTCCAAAGTGTTGGGCTGGGGTATACGCCACTTTCCAGTGATAAACCTAATGTTTTTTGTACAAATTTGGTCCTGAAAGCCCAAAAGTCAATTACAGTTCCATCTAATTTCATCGGTTGCAATATTTCTTTTTCGGTTTTTTTAATCCCATAGGGTTACTACCTACCAATTTTCATCCATATCTCAATAATAATTCCCAACTTATCCAATATCATGTTTCTCGGAAAAAAGCTATTAACACGGGAAGAAGATGCCGGAGGCGTTTCACTCATACGGGTCCAATTTTGGTGTTGTGTTCTAGCGTCTCTTGCTGTAAAAAGTTCAATATGCTCTGGCTCAATACTTTGCTTAAAATCCTCATTTCCGGTATAATGGGTGTTTATGCCATGTCCTAATAACTTCGGGTCCAACCGTCCCATTTGGTTCAAACTAACACAAATGATGTACCTTCACAGTACCTATAATATCTCAGAGTTTTGGCATCCTGCGTTTAGTGGAGGCAGAGAAACGACTTCCTGGAGGCAGGTGGGAACTATTTGCTTAAGGCATAACACAGGAAGTTGGAGTCTAGGGAGTCTGGGGTTCTGAGCTTAAGCTTCCCTCAACTAGGTCTATAACATACTAAACTTTGGTCCCGTCTCAACCGGTAAATGCGGAGTTCTAAATTGGCTATTTGCTATCAGTTTTTCCACGGGGTCTGAGGGGCTTAGATTTTTCCAACCGGCTCGAATCATCTCAAGTATCCGTCCTATGAATTTCGTGAAACTAAATTCTTTAGTTACAATTAAGGGGGGGCTGCAAATCTTAGTTGACCTGAGTTTTCAGCCTTATGTGGGACTATATCTTTAAAGATTTGAACTTTTTTGGGGCCAACCATTTGCTTGCTGTTCTACTTAACTTATTTATTAGTGAATACCGTCTACGTACTATTCATTAGCTTACACACTATACCACGCAATTCCCAAGGTAAAACTCTATATCAAGTTCTCAGTTTGCCGAAAAAGTACTAGGATCACCGATTATACATTTAATCACCTAACTCAATGCATGGTTGTTCTATTATATAATGCTATAATTATGGTTAAGTAAATTAACGTATAATCATCAGATCATATAAAATTCAAGTTTGGAACAATCAAAGCAAAATTAGTGATTTAAAATATAGACGGCGTATTAATTTCTATGACATCGAGTTAGTTTTGAATTGAGACTACAGCCAACTTTGAAGTCAAATAATTTTTCAAATGTGATTTAGCGGCTGATGGCGACGCGTAGGGTATAGTCGTTGCCGGATATTTCTGCTGTCTTCCAATATGTATGTTAATACTCGCTGCCGTTAAAGAGAATTGGGAATGGTGAAGAAATTCCATGGATTGATACTATCACTATCGTTCGGACAAAATGCTTTTTTTTTCGAATATGGCGCATAAGCGTTGCAAATCCAACGCTCAATTTTCATCTGTCTTGGAAAAAAGTCTAACTTCAGGAATATTCTCATCATACTCAAGGCCCTTTATTTTATACAGTATGCTTTTCAATCTGCCCAGGTCCCTTGACTGCAGTTCGAATGCTCGCTTTGAAACTTCAGTCAACCTGGCAAGATTCTCCCACTCAGAGTTCCCGTTCGTACCGCTTAGTTTGCAAGATAAAATGTTTTCAAGTACTCTATCGTCCTGAAAACGCAAGACATATGTAATTTGCGACCCTGTTAAAACGCACTCAACTCTAGTTGGAAATTTTTTTAATAATCAATTCTGAAAGTCGATATACTTTTCGTTATCTAAAATTTTGTAAGTAATTTTTTTCATAAATATCCCTACCAATTTTCATTCGCATCCCATTAATAATTCCCAACTTGTCCAATATCATGTTTATCGGAAAAAGCTATTAACACGGGAAGAAGATGCCGGAGGCGTTTCACTCATACGGGTCCAATTTCGGTGTTGTGTTCTAGTGTCTCTCGCTGTAAGAAAATGAATATGCTCTGGCTCAATACTTTGCTTAAGTTCCTCATTTCCGGTATAACGGGTGTTTATGCCATGTCCTAATAACTTTGGGTCCAACCGTCTCATTTGGTTCAAACTAACACAAGTGATGTACCTTCACAGTACCTATGATAACCCAAAGTTTTGGCATCCTGCGTTTAGTGGAGGCAGAGAAACGACTTCCTGGAGGCAGGTGGGAACTATTTGCTTAAAGCATAACACAGGAAGTTGGAGTCTAGGGAGTCCGGGGTTCTGAGCTTAAGCTTCCCTCAACTAGGTCTATAACATACTAAACTTTGGTCCTGTCTCAACCGATAGCTGCGGAGTTCTAAATTGGCTATTTGCTATCAGTTTTTCCACGGGGTCTGAGGGGCTTAGATTTTTCCACCCGGCTCGAATCATCTCAAGAATCCGTCCTATGAATTTCGTAAAACTAAATTCCTTAGTTACAATTAAGGGGGCTGCAAATCTTACTTGACCTGAGTTTTTATCCATATGTGGGACTATATCTTTTAAGATTTGAACTTTTTTGGGGCCAACCATTTGCTTGCTGTTCTACTTAACTTATTTATTAGTGAATACCGTCTACGTACTATTCATTAGCTTACACATTATACCACGCAATTCCCAAGGTAAAACTCTAAATCAAGTTCTCAGTTTGCCGAAAAAGTACTAGGATCACCGATTATACATTTAATCACCTAACTCAATGCATGGTTGTTCTATTATACAATGCTATAATTATGGTTAAGTAAATTAAAGTATAATCATCAGATCATATAAAATTCAAGTTTGGAACAATCAAAGCAAAATTAGTGATTTAAAATATAGACGGCGTATTAATTTCTATGACATCAAGTTAGTTTTGAATTGAGACTACAGCCAACTCTGAAGTCAGATAATTTTTCAAATGTGATTTAGCTGCTGATGGCGACGCGTAGGGTATAGTCGTTGCCGGATATTTTTGCTGTCTTCCAATATATATGTTAATACTCGCTGTCGTTAAGAGAATTGGGAATGGTGAAGAAAATCCATTGATCGATACCATCTCTCCCACACCGTGCTAATTTTCTTTCGAATATGGCGCATGGGCGTTGCAAATCCAACGCGCAATTTTCATCTGTCTTGGAAAAAACTCTAACTTCAGGAATATGCCTATAATTTATATCGCCCTCTATTTTATACTGTATGCTTTTCAATCTGCCCAGGTCCCTTGACTGCAATTCGAATGCTCGCTTTGAATCTTTAGTCAACCTGGGAAGATTCGCCCACTCAGAGTTCCCGTTCGTACCGCTTAGTTTGCAAGAGAGAATGTTTTCAAGTAGATGATCGTTCTCAAAACGCAAGACATATATAATTTGCGACCCTGTTAAAACGCACTCAACTCTAGTTGGAAATTTTTTAAATAATCAATTCTGAAAGTCGATATTATTTTTCGTTATCTAAAACTTTGTAAGTAATTTTTTGTGTAATTTCGTTATTAATCAAAACCAACTGTTCAGATTTATTAATCTAATTAAATAACTAATTTGTTAATTCAATTGATCTAAATACTTGTTGAGCCGTAGATTTTTGACTAAAAAAACATCCCCAATACTATAGTATCTTAAGAAATATAATAGAACCGGTCAGCCAAAACTGGATGTCGTAATACCGAAGTAGTAGCGAGGGGACCTTTTTATCTCATCCATTTCCAATGTAGTTTCATAACCCAATACTTGCAGCAAGAAGGCCCTCAAATTCCTCACAAATTAGAAAAAGGTCAGCAAGCAACTTAGATAAATTTTACCGAAGGTTTGTGGATTTAATGATAATCGAACTGCTATATTTAACCTTCAAATTTGCAATAGTATAAAAACTGTATGATTTTCTAATCTGATGGCTTTGACGCTAAGTTTACTGAAACTATTTCATCAAACTATAATTTCATTTTTTCAAAATTATATCTCCAAAAACTAAGAATTACCGTCATTTGTAGTTTTGTCCCTGCCACGAGATTTGGCCACAGAAGCTGTTGTTTTGGACGAGGAAGGCGTTGATTTGGCCACAGTAGGTGTTGTATCCAGGGCAAGTAATGCGTTTTGTATACAGTTTTCGACATCTTGGCAAGACTGAGCCATGGCTGTTAGTTTTGCCAGTTTCTGTTTTGTTTGAACATTTTGCTTTTTCAATGCTTCCAGATCCTTTCTGATACTCGTCTCAAGGGTTTTGGCTTGGGGGAAAGTAGTCGTATTTTTTATCTTGTTTTTCTTATCCATCAGTGCGTTCCATTTTTCCATTGTCATCACCAATTGCGAATTGAGGTCAACTGATTCATTTATCACTTTATCAACTGTCTTTGGACAGCTTGCAATCAACTTAAGCGACTTCTCCATTTTTGCAGACAATTGATTAAGCGGGTTGTCCATTAAAACCACATGATGTGATCCATGATCGTTTCTCCAACAATCCTTGCAGATACAAACTTTGCAGCCCGATTGCTCACAAAAATACTCTTTCGCTTGTTTGTGAGTTTTGCATTGTTCATAGCCATTTTGGTTGCTTTGTGCTTGGACAGGTTGCTCGTTCCCCTAAAATATTTTTTGGAAAACATATGTTTAGTATTTACATGAACGACGGCAGCTTTAATATGGGAAATTCACCAATTTTTTTTTCATTTTCTTGCTTAAAAAGATATATATGTAGTTTATGTATCAATTTTCATATCAAACTACTCGTTTAGAGTCATCTTATCTTCCATTTTGCTATCATCATTGGGTCGTATTCTAACTTTTTTTTCAGCGAAAATGTGGAGCTACAAAAGAGTCTAATGGTTCAGTCAAACGAAAATTTTTCTGTCTTTAGTAAAACTGCCATGTTCAATTCAAAAATATTCTTCTTCATTTCGAAAAAATGCTCGCATAATTTCGTTTTTGCTTTAGATCGATATAGAGCTACCGAAGGCAAATGTTAGTTTTGAGTTGATCTTTTGTGACTTATCTCAAAATTCAACCTGCGTCACAGAAGAAATAGATACCACAGATGAAGAATTGATTTCTTTTTAATTAACGAACTAGAAGATGAGTGACATCTAATACATTTCAGGTAATTTTCAGGACAAAAATTTCCCCACTTGTAAGATTGAGGTTTTTTTTGTTTGTGTTGAGGCTCTTTGTGAAGCTTTATGTTTATTTTTTGGATTGCATTTCTCTTGAGAAAGCAGTAGAAATTGAAACAAGACCACTCGTGTCAGGGCGAACTTCTGCATGTTCCGACTTTCTTTTAAGGTCTATCGAGCAGTGTTCCCTTTACAAAAACTGATGTATTTTTCACAAAAAAATAACTCTTTAAAGATATCCCCGCACGCCATATGAAGTCGAAAATGATATATTTCGCTCCTAGTAACAAAGCAATTATGGCAATTCGCCTGCTTCAACTTCTTTGGAACGATTTCTAAGACGGATTCAATCTCCACTTATTGGCGCGCTATTTGGCAAAAATAAACTAAACCCCAATAGCTTTACGAAAAAAAATCACAGGTAAAATATAGTTTTAAATTTTGAGCCCAGGGCAAAAATACCTGTCGGATGATATGAAAAATACCATCAAAATTGGCTAGAAAAAAAATCAATTTTTTCTGATGAAAAAAACCACCCTTTTGCAGCAATCAAAACATGTGGAGCAACCAATAGTTGGTATCCTTCAATGTTGGTTTTTGATTTAATACTTTCCTCAGTCACTATGCTCATAAACCCATTATTCTTCCATAAAAATTTTCTAGAAGTCTAATAAAAAAGAGCAAATTGTGCCGTTTCTGTAGTTTTTTTGCGAATTATATTCGTGTTGACAAAAAAAAATTTTTTTAGAAAATTTATTCTAAAAAAAACAATAATTGCATACCAAAAAAAATAGTTTTAACATTTGAAATTTAAAAAGTTTTTCTTTTTTAAAACTCATTCACAGTTTAATGTAAGAAAATGGTTTCTTTAATAACTAGAATAGTAAATTTTAGTACAATTTTTGCTGTTTTTTTTCGGTATTTGTTTCAAATGAAAAAGCTCAAGACATTGACTGCATAACATTTGCTTTAAAAAATGAGCTAAGAACAAATCGACGAAAATTGTTTTCTTGGTGTTTCCTTTAAATTTAAAATTACCTCTGCGGCAGCTTTCAATTCATAATTAACGGTGCACTGGCTTTCATGCTGAAGTCTTTCCTCAATCGGAGTTCTGCAAACCGAGCATTCTCTGGACTCAGATAGCAGTACACCTTGTAAGCAAGGTTTTGGGTTTGAACAGTATGAATGTCCGCAATTCAAAATACGAGGATTCACAAAACGTTCGAGACAAATGCTGCATTCGAATAGGTTTCCAGCCTCGGCCATGAGATTCCAGATGTATGGCGTAGAAAATAAATGAATGATTTGATTGTATAAACTGTTTATCTTACTTCAGAAAATAAAACTCGAGAAGTGCGTGCGTTTGAGAGATACACGTCTTCGTTATGTATGTTTTGATTTTATCGCAAAATTAACTCAAGTTTGGTCATGTTTTCAAAAACAGCCATATCGTGGACTTATTTGGAATTTTTGTTTGAGTTTTCTTTAAAATAGTTTTCTTAATATATTACAAACTAGCAAAGTACTGCGAGAGCAAAACTATCACGAGATCTTTTTGTGCTGCTTAATTAGACTTGCATACCTTCAATTAGACTTGCATACCAAGCTGCTTGTTACTACTGATAAAAAGCTTAAATTAACATCATTTAACAAACATATTTAGTCAATTGCCTCAGTATTACAATTTTTAGTGCTTTCTTCGTATTTTACTGTAAAAATATGTTGAATCAAACTTTCGTTGTAATCAATATATTCATTATTTTGTCAAAAAAAGGTTCCTAAGTTTAATGCGCAAAGCTCTACTTTTAACATCCTAGTGTTGTTATAACTTTTTAGATGCCCTCCAGATACACTTGTACACAAAAATACGGACGCAAGTAAAAAACACTTTTTTCAATGGCACGTATACTTTGATCAAAATCTGTATTTTTGGGCGCGCTCTTTTCTTCAAAATAAAAACTCAAACATATATGTGACAGTCTCCTAATTTTAACGTAGCTGAAATGTTTTAGTTGAAACCTCCAAAAAATTATTGATTTTAAAAAAGATGCAGCAATGGCTTTGGATTTGAGTTGTAATATTTCGATCAACAAACTTGATTATGAGCTGATTTAAATTGGTCATCACCATCCTTAGAACATTGAAAAAGCTTGCATAGTGTAAGAGATCACATTTTTTGAGCAACGCCGTTTCTAAGAAAAGTAGGTTTTAAACCCGATGTTTCAATTGGCGATGTTTCAATTGGTTTCCAAATTTTAAAAAAATGGCTAATCTCTTTAAAATGAAAGATTGCCAAATTAGCTCCGGTTTAGATTACACATTTCGTCCATTCTCTGCCTCAACTCATTTCTAGCCTTTTCCCGCCTTATTTCATTTCAAGCAGCAATAGTTTCTATGAAAATGTTCAGCATTCGTAGCCGTTCACTATCGTTCCGATTTATTATCTGCTGCTTGAACAGTGGACCGCCTGGTTTCACCCTAGCGCACCTTGTTCAATTCTCCAGGATGTGGTCGATCTTTTATGAGCTGAGAAACGGTCAAGACTGACCGTTCAAGAGACTTTTTATCTAAAATAATTCCACCAACGAAAATTTAGGGAAGCGATTGATCACTGGTAAAAGATGTGTGTCCGTCCCGTTATCAGTGTTAATTGCACCCATGTGATGTAACTGATTTTCCTGAAACAAAACCTCATGCTAATTCATCATGTTTTTAGTCTCCTGAGTACTGCTTTCCAGTCTAGCTTTGTGTCTTTCAAAATCATCTCGGCTAAAAGCTTTTAAGTAACTTTTCGAGGTTGAAAATTGCATTGCTCTATAGCCGTAGGGACAGTCAACATTTATCTTTCCTAGAACGACGTTCCGTTGACACGGTTCTTATTGTGTTTTCCTTTTCTTCATCTGCTACTCTAATCTAACAAGATATCTTGAATGTGCCATCTTGAGCTCGGTAAACTCAGCTTCCTCGGGGCTTGTTGTTACTGTCTTTTCTTCAGATTTTGGTTCAAGCCACTAAGAGTACTGACTGGGATTCCTGGCTCTGCTACTTTGGTAATGACCACCGCTTCAGTCTGGCGAACAAATTGAGTTATCTCATTGGTTTTATTTGAGTTGGTTTTGAAATTATTGACAAGCTCTACTTAACTTTCGTTGCATGTTTTTGTTTCGTCTCACTGTTTAGATTGCATTCTCTTCTCATTGTTGTGGAATCACTTTTCTCTCACTCCTATCACATCCGTCTCCAATTCCGCTCTCCCGCTTGAAATGTTATTATATTTTATGGAAATGAGCCCTTATTTTTGTCCTGGTTGATCCATCTGTTTTTTAAAAACATTTTCGCAAACTGAATGCCTAGGTGAAGAAATTTTTGGTCCATATGATATTTGATTGTGAGCACATCGGTTTTTGTTCCAGTCGATGGTTTCTGGTTTTGAACCGGTTTGTTGTCATTGCAACAAATTTTGTCATGGTAACAAAAATTGTACTGTTTGAGTTCCAATTGTTTTCTGTCGGGTTGAGTTCTAAATTATCACTACATTAAGCACAATTGCCGCCGAGCGCTTCATGAAACTTGTCAATAAGGGCTACGAATTTTTCCAATCATGCTCTGATTCATTTCATGGTTGCCCCGAAGTGTCCGTGGCCAGTTAATCCTGAGTTCCTACGTCCTTCCCTTGTAAATGTACGAATTTAAATTGGAAAATCATTAGCAGATCGGCCAATCTCGTTGTCTTTGACTGACTCGTTTTTATTTCTATTTTGATCATTCTATAACTCTGTGTACATACAGCTGTCCAGCTGATTTTTTACAGTTTCCCTGAACTTTTTTCTGATTTTGTTCTGTCAAAAAAGTTTCAAGCTTTTTTTCAGCGCTGCTGCTTTGGGTATGAATTTGGAAAAATGATTTTTACTGCCTAAAAACGATCTGAATTGTTGCAGTTTTTTTTCAATTGGCAAAATTTTCGTTTTTTTTTGGTTTTCAGGATTGTTGTTATTACCCATTCAATAGAAAATTGATACCGCAACCAATACCAATTCCTCTGCTTTGATAAAAGTTCACACTTCGATTTTTTTGAGGCTAGGTTTTTGTCGCATAGTGTTACCCTTAAGAATTTTCAAATTGCATTGATTGGCTTATTTTGCAGCTAGTTATTAATGGCTGTAGCCGTAATTGAGATCTAAAATTGAGAAAATTGATGTTCCTACACTTTCTGCAGTAGTTGTTTTATTCACCCCGTGTTCTTTATACTTTTGGTTTTTGTTTGCCGATCAATGGCTTTTGCGTCTAATGACAATATTTGAGTGTCATATTTTTTCACTGTAATGGAAATTGGCTAGCAAAACAGTCACTGGTACGTTTGTCAAATTTCAATACCTATCCTTCCTCCAGTAGTTTTCACTTTTTTCTTTGCTTTCGCTGAAATATGTATCCGAAAGTAGAAATTTAAGTCGCGTAGTAAAATTGAGGTTTTTGATGCCTTTTTTTGCGACAATGAGTTTTCCAGTTTTCTCTAAACATCTAATTTTCGTACGCACTCCGTTTTTTGTGCCGTAATTAATAGGATAACTACTAAGATGACCCATCCTGCTGACTTACTTTTTGCTTTCAGTACTCCTAAAATTGACATAGGTTTCCCGTTATAGTCAAGAAATTGCTCACTAGTTTATAGCTTTTCTCTGGCAAACACGTTGCTGCTTGCACAAAATACAGATTATTTTTTAGCCGTGGTCCAATTTATGAACAAGATTGGACAATGTGTCCACTGTTGTGTGAATGATCTGATTATGAACCCTAGTTTAGGCGTTAAGGTATTTCATTTTCGTGGATCTAGATTTTCTTCCAATTTCAATTTTTAAAACTGGATCTGTGCTTTTTGTCCAGTTGGTGACTTTTCTGAATCTTTTCATTCAATAGGAAACATCTCAAAGTAACTCCGCGTTCTCAACCAAAATCTCCCACTTTTAATGCCTTTGACAATTCATCTGTTGAATTATCACGTTTTTGTGAATTGATTCAACTTTCTGCAATTTTTGCAATTTTTGCATTCTTTTTTTCTCTTTTTCTGATTTTCTTCTTTCAATAAAGTTATAAAGTTTCAAGCTTTCTTCCAGTGTTTCTGTTTTGGGAATGATTTTTGATAAATGGTGTTTACTGCCTAAAAACGATCTTAATTGTTGCAGTTATTTCGAGGGGCTTAACTTTCCGGTTTCTTTGGTTTCAGTAACTTTTATATTAATCCTTCAATAGAAAAGTGATACCTCAACCAATTCACCGGTTTGATAAAAGTGTACACTTCGATTTTTTAAGGATCGGTTTTTGTCGTAGCTTACCTTTAAGAATAAAGAAATTGCATTAGTTGGCTTATTCTGAAGCTAGTTTAAAATGGCTGTAGCCGTAATTGCGATCTGAAATTAAGAAAAATAATGCTCCTCATTTTTCTACAGTAATTGTTTTACTCACCCCGTGCACTTATACTTTTGTTTTTGGTCGCCAATCTATGGCTTCTGCGTCTGATGACAATTTTACAGTGTCATTTTTGTCACTCTATATTGTCTCACAAAAGAAACACTAGTACGTTTGTCAAATTTTATAACGTATCCTTTCTCAAGTAGTTTTCATTTTCTTTCTTCATTTTCGTTTCAGTTTGTAGTGTCCTTTTTCTTGGATAGGTAAGAAGGGAAATTTTATTTGCCGTAGTTAAGTTATGGTTTTTGTGGCCGGTTTTTGCAAAACTGAAATTTTGAGTTTTCTCTAGACATCTTATCTTCGTACACATCCCGTTTTTTTGCCACAAATAGTAGGATAACTACTGAGATGACCCATCCTGCTGACATACCTTTTGCTTTCAGTGCTCTTAAATTCGTCATAGGATTCCAGGTATACTCAACAAATTTCTCACTATTCTTTAGCATTTCCCTAGTAACCACATTGCTGCTTGAGCGAAGTCCATTATAATTTTAGCCGTGTTCCAATTTATGAACAAGGTTGGACTAATTGTGTCCACTGTCGTGTGAATGATTTGGTCATCAACCCTAGTTAAGGCGTTAAGGTATTTCATTTTTTGGATCTAGAGTCTCTTCCAATTTCAACTTTCTAAATCTGGATCTGTGTTTTTTGTCCAGTTGGTGGCTTTTTTGTCAAATCAAGATTTTCTGAATCGTTTTTGTCAATAGCGAACATCTCAAATTTATGTTTCTGTCAATCGAAAATATCTCAAACTCATTTCAAGTTTTCGAGTTCTCAATCAAATCTTCCTCTCTTAATGCTTTCGACAATTCATCAGTATCGTAATTCATCTGTTGAGATTACACATCTTTGCAAATTGACCTAGGCTTTTAAATTTTTTGCATTCCTCCTCGGAAAAATTTCCAGTCATTTTACTCAAAACATTCGACCACAGCTTGTGCAAGTTTTTTTCTTCTCTCCCCCTCGTTGCTGCTTCTGTTTTGTCAAAAGTTCTTGTTTGATGATTTCTGTCGCTTTTTCCTTGATATTGGACATTGCTGTTTATTCTACTCTGGCCACTAGTATTCCTCGTAGTTGGACTATTCTTTTGGTACACGTGATTTGTTTGTTGACTACTTTATACTCTTTGGCTTTTTTAACGCTTATTCTGTTGAGAGTGTTTCAAAGGCAAGTGTAGCTTGCAAAGTGACATTTCTCATCCGTGATAAAAAAAGTCTCAAGATTAGTCATCATAAGAAGCTCCCAGTTCGGATTTTGCTGTGTGGGCTGTTAGTGCAGCGTGAAACGTTTCCAAGTTTGCAATAGTTTGCTGTACACGTGTGAACACTATTTTTGTTTCATTTTTTAAAATTTTGATCTTTATCAACGTTAATATGATGTTTCATATAAATCTTTGTTTGTATCTTTCAAAATATCCACAAGAAGGTTGGTTTGTACAGTTTTTTTCTAACCTTCTGATTCTGAAGCTAAGAATAGGGTTGATAATATTTTCTATTGCAATTCGGTGTAGAAAACATGATGTCCTAATTCTGGTCCTCTTTACATTCTGGTTCCTTTTTACATTTTCTGTTTCCCTTTTTCCTGATGCCAATCTATCTCGCTCTATTCTTGCTGCCTCTGCAGTAGCAGACTCTGTCGATCTTGGTGTTTCCTGTCAATTTGATAATAGATTTTTTTTGCCTAAAAATTACCTTATTCGTTGCATTTTTTTCGAGGGGTTTTAATTTTTCGATTTCTCTAGCATTCAGGATTCAATCGAAAAATGAAACCTTAACCAATCCATGTGCTTTGACAAAGTTTGAAATTAGATTTCTTTAGGTTATTTTTTTAGCGTAGCATTACCCTTAAGAATCTTGACCTGAGTTTTCTCTAAACATCTTATCTTCGTACGCATCCCGTTTTTTGGCATAAATAGTAGGATAACTACTGAGATGACCCATCCTGCTGACGTACCTTTTGCTTTCAGTGCTCTTAAATTCGTCATAGGATTCCTGGTATACTCAACAAATTTCTCACTATTCTTTAGCATTTCCCTAGTAACCACATTGCTGCTTGAGCGAAGTCCAATATAATTTTAGCCGTGTTCCAATTTATGAACAAGGTTGGACTAATTGTGTCCACTGTCGTGTGAATGATTTGGTCATCAACCCTAGTTAAGGCGTTAAGGTATTTCATTTTTTGGATCTAGAGTCTCTTCCAATTTCAACTTTCTAAATCTGGATGTGTTTTTTGTCCAGTTGGTGGCTTTTCTGTCAAATCAAGATTTTCTGAATCGTTTTTGTCAATAGCGAACATCTCAAATTTATGTTTCTGTCAATCGAAAATATCTCAAACTCATTTCAAGTTTTCGAGTTCTCAATCAAATCTTCCTCTCTTAATGCTTTCGACAATTCATCAGTATCGTAATTCATCTGTTGAGATTACACATCTTTGCAAATTGACCTAGGCTTTTAAATTTTTTGCATTCCTCCTCGGAAAAATTTCCAGTCATTTTACTCAAAACATTCGACCACAGCTTGTGCAAGTTTTTTTCTTCTCTCCCCCTCGTTGCTGCTTCTGTTTTGTCAAAAGTTCTTGTTTGATGATTTCTGTCGCTTTTTCCTTGATATTGGACATTGCTGTTTATTCTACTCTGGCCACTAGTATTCCTCGTAATTGGACTATCCTTTTTGGTACACGTGATTTGTTTGTTGACTACTTTAAGCTCTTTGGCTTTTTTAACGCTTATTCTGTTGAGAGTGTTTCAAAGGCAAGTGTAGCTTGCAAAGTGACATTTCTCATCCGTGATAAAAAAAAAGTCTCAAGATTAGTCATCATAAGAAGCTCCCAGTTCGGATTTTGCTGTGTGGACTGTTAGTGCAGCGTGAAACGTTTCCAAGTTTGCAATAGTTTGCTGTACACGTGTGAACACTTTTTATGTTTCATTTTTTAAAATTTTGATCTTTATCAACGTTAATATGATGTTTCATATAAATCTTTGTTTGTATCTTTCAAGATATCCACGAGAAGGTTGGTTTGTACAATTTTTTCTAACCTTCTGATTTCGAAGCTAAGAATAGGGTTGATAAAAATTTCTATTGCAATTCGGTGTAGAAAACATGATGTCCTAATTCTGGTCCTCTTTACATTCTGGTTCCTTTATACATTTTCTGTTTCCCTTTTTCCTAATGCCAATCTATCTCGCTCGCTTCTTACTGCCTATGCAGTAGCAGACTCTGTCGATCTTGGTGTTTCCTGTCAATTTGATAATTGGATTTCTTAGCCTACGAACTACCTTATTCGTTGCATTTATTTCGAGGGGCTTAACTTTTCGATTTCTTTAGCTTTCAGGATTCAATCGCAAAATGATACCTCAACCAATCCATGTGCTTTGACAAAATTCGAAATTAGATTTTTCTGGGTTATTTTTTGGCGTAGCGTTACTCTTAAGAATTTTGACCTTTTCAAGCGTTACTGTGAATTTTCATAAAAATCTTTGAAAGTTTTTTTTCATGATATCCATGTGAGTGTTGGTTTGTGCTATTTTTTTTCTTTTTTTTCTGATTCAAAAACTAAAGTTAGGGTTGATAATTTCTTCTGTTGTAGTTTAGTGTAAAAAACATGTCCTAGCTCTGGTCCCTTCTTGTTTCTTTTCACCTTCTCTGTTTCCCATCTCCTGATGCCGATCTATCTCGATCCATGCTTGCTCCCTCTGCAGTAGCAGACTCTGTCGATATTGGTGAACCCTGTCTACGCAAGGGTTCTCGATGGCCTCTGGTGGTTGCCGTATAATATGTTGATCCAAATTCGCCTTTACTGTAGCTGCCATCATCAATTGGTCCAACCACGTTTTAATCAGCCGTGAGGGGTATAAAACTGCCGACACGCAAAAGACTGGAATAATCAAGTTTTATCCTGACTGCTTTAAATTTTTCTTGTTTTTCTACGAAAAAACAGTTACACGGTTAAAAAAACAAATTGGCTTGTAGTTTACAGCTGTTTTGGTCAAAATTTTGGAATTTCATAGTTTCAGGATGAAGTTAACAGTTGTAATTGAACGTTTCTGTTTTTGGATATGTGATTATTGCTGGAGGGCACTGTACCATAGCTTGATTCCATAAATTTTTTCAACTTGTTCCAATTGCGTATTTTACAGTTCTTACATCTATCAGTTTGTGATTTAACAAAAAGAGAACACCTCGAAATACAGAGCAGAAATGATAAGAAATGACGTTTTATCTGTCTGGTGAAAAAATTTTTCTCCAGTTTAGGTAAAATTATTTAACTTATAATGCTTTTTTTATCCGACAATTCAGGATGGGAAGGAGCTTTGTATTCGGGTGTGCTTTAGTTTTTTCCTTTTTGTTTTCCACGCAAAATGAGCTACCACAAGTAAGCATCAGACTGGTTTGCGTGATGTGTCATAATAAAGCCCTTTCAGTCACCCTGCTACCATATCAAAGCCCTATCAAAAAATTTTCCAGTAACGAGAAAAACCAGTTTGAAATTGTTTATTTTTCGTCTGATTTCGAGCGAGTGAGGAGGCTTAATTTAGGTTATTAATGCTTCAATTGAACCTTGATCATAAAGTTTTACTCCAAGGAAGTTAGTTTTTAGACTTTTTAGCTTCATCAGAGGAATAAAAAATTCCTTCATCACTCCACGTCAAAATAGCGTCTCTAATTTGAAAAACAATTGAGTTGTAATTTCTTAAGACTGGTCGAAATTTTTCTGTGCTATTTGTTTTGTGCTTTGGTATAAGTTTAAGAACAAACGAACGTGTTTTGAAAGTTAATTACAGATATTTTGTTATTTCTTGCCAAAAAATTTTTCATCTAAAAATTGGGTTTTGCCGTTTGGAAAGAGAGTTTTCAAAAAAGCCATATAATTTGGCGATTATTGTTTACAAAGTGAGATCAAAATCAGGAATAAAGATAGTTCTACTCAAGATTGACAACCTTTTTGTGAAACTAACTCAATACAAAATTTTTTATAAGTGAGCACGTCAATTAAACTAGGTCCCCAGTTTTGAAACTCAAACGTTCCACCAATTTTGTGAGAAAAATTTATTGGCGCAATCGCCCAGTTTGTGATAAATAGGGCTTTCAGCGCGATGTTTTAATTAGTTTTCGAACAAAAAATAGATACATTTTGTTCTCTAGCTAAGGAAAAAATCGACAATACATGATTTTGTTTCAATGTACAACATAACGCAAATTTTTTTTTTTGAGCACTGCATTTTGTTGAAAATTGCTTCAGAAGGAAAGGTTTAATTACTGTTTTTATACTGTTGTTCTTGCCATAGTTTGAAAACATGACCCGAACAAAAATTTTAGCACAGAAACATAGCCGATATTGTAGACACATAACCAATAGTAAGTCAAATACGAAATCTAAGCAGTCGGAAATTTTGCCGAAACATTGCCAAAGCATGCCGGAATTCAGCCGAACACATTACCGAACAAAACAATTAAACACAAATGAAAATAAAATCCTAAGCAAATCAAACTAAAACAAATTTTGGAACTGAACTTTCAAGAGCATCTTTTTTAGCAAATGGCTAAAAGAAACAGCTAGCAAAAAAACAGTATTTTGAGTGCAAATGAGCTTTTCTAGCTTTGTGCGAATTTCATGTGCGAATTGTATATAAGACCGCCAAATTGAATCATTTGTACTTTTGGGGCTCTTTTCCTTTTTCCCTCACCTCACACGAACATGATTTTTATGGTAGAACGATCAGTATTACAAGGTTAATTATGAAGACCAGCATACGTTATTCATAATCTAATAGTCAGTATGTCAATTTTCATATCAATTGAACATTATGAATAAAAGTTTTACTTGTAAGAGGAGAAGTAACAAAAGCCCTTTTTTGGTGTTTTACAACAAAAAGTCGGTGTCACTAAAAAGGTTAGAAAACAACCAAATAAAACATAAATCATGAGATTTAAATAAAATCAAAACAGCAACCAAAATAGAGAGTCGAACAGCAATCAGCAATCATCAAATAAGTAGAGCAAAAAGCGCTAAAATAACGTAACCACTCATTTTGAAACTAAAATGATCTTTGCTGTTTGAAAATGAACAAAACCGATGGACGTTTTCTTTTTTTTTCAATTGAGGTCGCTTAGTTCCATTTGTATCAAAAATCAGGAGAAGAAAAATTACCTTGCAAGCAGGGGAGGATTTACGGGGTTGGGTTGCGGACGCCTTCCCCCTTCACCAAAACCAATTCCAAAACCAATTCCAAAGGGTCGCTCTTTGGACATTTTACTTAAAATAGTTTTTACGCGCTTTCGGCGCCGGTGTCTTTGTTCCTTGAGAGAAATTTTAAGGTGCGAA
Organism: Symsagittifera roscoffensis; assembly: GCF_963678635.1. NCBI lineage: Eukaryota > Metazoa > Xenacoelomorpha > Acoela > Convolutidae > Symsagittifera > Symsagittifera roscoffensis. Next base: position 7,751,053 of record NC_087069.1, read on the forward strand.
AATGCGTCTCTCTTGAGGCCTCAAAATGGACTCATTTTATGCTTGAGGCAGGCATCTGCTACCATGTACTTGTCAATCGGCCGTTCAAAAATAATTGTCAACCCGCCATTAAAACCCCGTTCGAAAATGCAATGCTTATTTTAAAACCTTCTCCACTGGACTTCACTCTGCACTCAGGTCTGGACTCTGGTTTTCAAGTTTAACCTTCCAGATGTCAAAGCGACCTGCTTCCAAGGCCCCCAAAGCTTTTGATTTGGAAACGCTCAAGGTTTTTTTTTACCAATGGACCTAAGATTACCACCCTCATCCAGTGTATCCACTCCTGAGCTTGATAACCCAACGCACTTTCCTGGACCTTCGAGGATCGAGCAGTTGGCTTCTTTAGCCGCTAAAAAAAGATGAAACTCTTTCATCAGTTAATTATTTATCTTCGCTGTCTTTGAAGCTCAACTTTCTCCCTCCTACATTGACGTCGGTATCTACAACTTCAGCTCACTGTTCATAGACATGGACATCAAGCTTGCCAACTTTTTTGACTATTTGATTTATGACGAAACAGGGAAAACAAGAAAAACGAATACTTGCACCCCCCCCCCCCCCCAACACCTGGAAAAATTCCAGTTCCTCACTTACTCCTTGGTCCAAGAGAAGCCGTACTGTCGCTTCTGTTTCTGCTTTGCTGATCTGGAAGAAAAAAAGAGAGCAGGCGGCTCAACACAGATTCAGCTTGTCAATAAGCCGTTCAAGAAGTTTTCACGCCTCCTAAATTAGCTAGATCTACATCAATTCTTCTGATAGGCCGTACTTTTGCCCTGTTTTCCCAACTCATTGCCTTTTTTTGCGGCTCTACGAAATTTTCTGATAACTTCTGTTAGAACAAACGGAAATTGCAGCCTGAAGCTAGCAAGACAGCAAGACCAAAGATGTATGACACTCGATGGGTTGAACGACAGGATTCTGTTCTGACTCTTATCCTGCTCAAGCTTTCAATTGAAGCTAGAAGACATCGGTAATTAGCCTGGGGAACGCTATGCATCCGACTGCCGTCCTTATCTGGCTAGCATGATGCGATCTGAATTCCTGATTGCATTGATGACAATGAAACACCTGCAAGGAGCGACTAAATCTGTCAGCATTTCTCTTTAGGGACCTTCGCTAGAACTGCCTCTGTCAAAAGATGATATTCGGAACTTGGGTCAACTCGTTCAAAAAAATCGCGATCATGAAGGCAGTGGCCGCTACGAAACAGTTCTTTTCGACGCTGCAAAGCTTGATGATGTTCAGATAGAGGGCCAAAGAGGCAGACCTCCCCTAGCATCATCGGCCTGTGACAACTTAAGATATATTGTTTACCTGCCCTTTCTTGACTTTATCCTGATGGACCTCAAGAAACGCTCCATTGGTGCAGCTTCTTCATGTGTCCAAGTGTGCAAGCTGCTGCCCCGTTGGATACCCGAGAAAGATGCAGGAACACTTCGATTATCTAGTCCGGTTATACGAAAGCGTACTTCCAGAAGGTATTTCCCCAGCGAGTTCGAAATTGGAAAAAATATGCGGCGCTTCCCGCTGTACACCGATACACCAGAAAACTTCAGAATTGCCTTCAGAGTGTATCGCAAATCCACAATGTCAGTAATCTTTTGCTATGCTCCAAAATGGTGCTACCCTCCTAGTGATTCTATGCACCGCTGAGCGCTCTTTTTTGAGCATGAAATTACTAAAAATTTACCTCTGCTCCAATATGAAAGAGGATCGACTCTCAAGTTTGGCGCTGATTTACAAGCACAAAGATGTGGAAATAAAAGACGAGGATATCATTGACAGATTTGCCGCAAAAAGTTGAAAGATTGAACTCTGTTTTGTTTATTATTGCATATAACTCAATGTTTTTGTCAGTCTGCGCCCCCTCAAGAAAATCCAAGATCCGCCCCTGATTACAAGTATTTCTTGGTTTATTCAGTTATTTGACTATTTTTGTTTCAACAATCAATGTTACATATTTTGCTTGATCCAGTTCTTATAATTGGATACACGGGTGTACACGCCCCATCCATTGCAATCCTCACTACCGAAGCTCACAATCCCATAGAGGCAAACGGGTCCATTACTAGTCAAAGGGTAGGCGGGTCCGCCTAAGAGCAGTTGTCTTTTACCATCCAACCCCTTCCCCCAGCTGGCATTTTTTCAATAAGAAAAATTGTTATGAAAATAAAAATGTCCAAAAGATTAAAAAAAATTTGAGCTAATAAGTCTTTTAGAAATTTCAAAATTGATAATTTACCTTTTAAAATGCTTCTGAACAACATAAAAAGATACGTTTTTTATTGTTTGTGGAAACATTCCTTTTTTAGACTTATTGCAGCAGTTCGTCATATACTCCTGAAATCAAAGCTGCGCCCTCGTTGAGATCAAAATAAGCTAAAATACTTCCAAAAAGTAGATTATATATGCAATTATAATGGATAATAATGATTTTTTTTCAGAAATAATTGATTGTAACGACGAAATAATCAATTTCGACGTACGAATTTTCTAATTGTAATGAATTATGATGGAACAATTTGGTCTCAAGAAGTCCATTATAATCCATTAAAATCCACCAAAGCTCGCGTTGCGGAAGTTAATCAATAGACGACGCTTCATCTTTTCAAACTTTTTCAAACATTATGAACCTAACCTGCCTTATTAACTCTAATTTATCATTCAAATTTGACATCACCGGGACAAAAAACTGAACAGTTTTTACTTTATGCACCCTTTTAATTTCACTGACTCCACTATCACACTGGTATCAAACTTCAATACTTAATCACCCCAGCCAACAACCACCCCAACCCCCCTTTTAACTTTTAAAGGCAAAAAATGTATATCCTTTTTGATGTTCTGTGTTTCATTTAATTAGCCCTGAGTCATCAAAGGAGGAAAATCTGAAAAAGTTAGCATTTATTTTCAAGCGTTAAATCATCGATAAATCATCGGTAATCTATGTAAAGTGATTGATCAAAAATTGCTAATCTATTAATTTTTGACAAGGAATCAGCATGAAGCTGATGTTAAAACTAGATCAGCAAATTTTCATCAGTGATCATTACTGTTCACTCAACTTCCGTTTACTTATGACTAGAGGGTGGGTGTTAGGGATGTTGGTAGAAGATAGAAGCCCCCACCCGAGTCTCCTTGACAGCTGTCTTTGTTGTTTCCGAGCAGGCAGATTTGTTTTCGACTGGATAAACCACTCCCGCAGTCACCTAAAACGACAGTTTTAATTACTATTTACTAGCGAGTGTTTTCATCTTGGTAATTTTGCCAAAGTCATGCAAGATCCTGCCAAGAATAAAAAAGCAATCTAAGCCTACAATTTTCATAGCAGCTAATGGACCAAAAATAAAAACACTTAATTGGAATTTTTTAAACACTAGGCCTGAAAACCTAATACGAACCTTCTCAGAAAACCAAAAAATCAAAGATCATACAAAAGTTTTTGAAAAAAAAAACAAAAATTAAAACTATTTTAAAGGGTCTCAAAATAAGTTCTATGCTCAAAAAAACTTCCCAGAGTTTGTTTTGCAGGTAAAATTTTAATTTAATTGTCAATAACATAGTCCAGTTTCTTTCTTTAAACGAACTGATCAAAAGCCACAGCTAATGGTTTGAAGTATCAAAATGCAAATAAGTTGTCTCTATCTAACAAAAAAAATAACTGCCTACGTTTTCAAACACAAATTACATTCGCTCGCAACGAAACTGTATTTGATTTACATACTCAATTTAAATAGCAAATTCTATTTTAATTTTAAGTTCTTAATCTTTGTGAGAAATTCTTGGTTAAAGAAATTTAATTTTCGGCAGGTTTGTGTCCGTCAGCAATTTTTATAGTTTATACCGTTAGACAGAAACATTGGAATGCAGTGTTTTTAGAAGGAATCATGAAGAGAATAATATAAAAATTTACATCATATGTTGAAGCGTTATTCATTTTGCGCAGAAGCTATTCTTCACTTATTGACATCTCCTCAATATCAGTTGAGTTTAACCAATTGTCAACCATGTTAGATTTTCATGATGTTAATCAATCCTATCCATGAATGCCTTTCTAGATATGTCGAGCGCCTTTTTGTTAAAAGTTTACCAAGAAGGGGAACAGGTGAACATAACGATAGTTATACCTAAGGACATATCTTGTTGTTATATGTACTTTTCCCACTGATAACAGTGGTGTGTCAGTGGAACAAAATGGGTTACCCCAGACTTTGTTCCGACTTTAAAGGTCACCGTATTGGCAAAGTAATGGACGAAGACTACTCATTCATTACCTGACAAGGAGGCAATTTTCACAATTTGCGTGGAGCCAAGATCTTCAGAAAGTTTGACCCTTCAGACGCATACCATCAAATCCAACTTGATGATGAGGCAAAACAAGTGTGTACAATCAACACACAAAAAGGGGTTTTCAAGATGTGCTGCTTATCTCAAGGGTATAAAAACTCTTCCTCGATCCTTCAAAACTGCATCAAGAACACGCTCAAGGGACACAAGGGCTTGATTTTTTCAGAAGATAGGCTTGTTCTGAAGATTTGTAGTACCATGAAACTAGCCAAACACAAGTGAGCAACCACCTTGTCGACTAGCAAACTTCTACGGAAGAATGATTCCGAACTGTGGTACCAAGATGCTCCCGCTCAATGACTTACGGATTGTATATTTCGAAAGGATAAACCGACACATTGAGTGCATTCAGAGTATCAAACCAGAGCTTTCTCAAACTTCTCAAATACATTCGTCCAACTCTATCCCTTGACAAAGAAATGAATGTGAGTAAAGATGGTTCAGAGCAGGCAGTTGGCGGGGTTGTCTCACAAGAAGGATAAGCAGTGATCTACGTTTTAGGGAAGCTATTATCATTTGATCGTAATTACTCCAACATAGAACCAGAAGCTTCATCAGACGTGTTTGAAGTCACGCGACGGGTACAGCTCTGGTTGGGGCGCAAGTTAACTGTACAAACAGTAAAAAAACCCTCGCAGTATCTCCTTGCGCCGTACGGAGACATACCGAAACAGCATCAGCTACCATATTCAGATGGGCTATTGCGCTTATGGAATTCAAAATGAGGTATGTGCCAGGAGCGAAGTTCTTACATGCAGACGCTCTGAGCAGACTGCGTTTTGAGGGCGAGACAAGAGTAGAAGAGAAAATTGGTATCTTTAAAATTGATTTATGTTTTGCAGACCAGCAGACTATTAAGCTGATCGCCAACCGAATCATTGTTTTCAGTAAGTCTTTAAATGGATGCAGAGCGTTGATTGGAGACAGTGCTCAGAAGCTGAATCACACTTCATGAAAGAAGTTTGAATATTCAAAACAGTAGAAGGCGGTCATTTATCTACAGTGGCGTTGCAGCTTTCATATTGCCGAAATTCAGAAAGCAAGATATATAAGATGCCCACAAGACTCACCCAGGAAGACAAGCAATCGAAACAGGTTGAAAATAATTGCTGGCTGGGCAGCTATGTCACAAGGCGTGCAACGACATGTTTCATGGTTTGAGATCTGTCAACAGCTTCCAAGTAGCCAGAGGCAGACGTATGGTAACTAATCCATATGGACTGGGAATGCAAGAAAACAATAAGAGACATATTGGTTGTTGCTGACGCAGGAAGTGACTGGATCGAAGCATTTCCGACCAGTTACAGAATTACGCTAAGTCTTGAGAAATGTCTGTCAGCAGTCTTTGCAAAGTTTCGAGTGCCAAAAAAATTACATTATCGGACAACACACAAATAACAGATGTCTTATGTTGCAACTATCCACAACATCAATAAAATTGTTTGATAAAATGAAGTCTAGGGCAACCTCAGAAACATTATGACCTGTTTTTGCCTGACCAAGCTTCCAGCTCCTTGCAGGGCTCCAGGGATGGAGTTCCATAAACAGGTAGTTCCGGAGGCTTTTTAAGTGTTATTTTGTAAAAAAAACAAATTGAAGAACGGTAACTGAAAAAGAAAACCCCTAATAATGGAATTCTTCAACATTGAAGAGTTTCATTATGATTTAATTTTTCTAGGCACGTTTATTCAACGGGAAAATTTTTTGATTTTCTCGAAATTATCAAAACTCTAACTGCGCTTTCCATATAGAATTTTAAAAAATTAAACACTATCAATGAAAATTGACGCTTTCAAACGTGTGTCACAATTTGTAGCAAAAATAACGAACTTGAAAATTTCCTGCAGATTTTTTCTCCTATTTTTGTTTTAACATTTCTTGTACCAAAGTGGGGGAAAAAATTCGAAATTTCCTTACCAATTCTTCTACTTGCCTTATTGTTTAACTAAACATCGAGAAGTTAAGTGAGAAAATCACTAATTCTGTATGTACCATTTAAAACATTGAAACCGTATGTTTGCGAATGAAAACAATTAGCTGTAAAAAATTAATTAAAAAAAGTCTTCCAACTCAAAAAGCCATTTAAAAAAATAAGAAAAAAATGAGAAAGTTTTATGAAAAATTTTGAAAACAATTGTTTCATTTTCAATAATTTTGTTAATGATAAAAATCCTACACACGCGGAGTAAACTACTGAGTTATATGCAACTGGCCTTTTTGAACGCATTATTACATCAGAGAAGAGTGCAAATGGAAAGATTACTGATCCGAACTGAATCACCCTCTACACTTCGATAGAACAAAATTTATAGCGCGTTTTTCGCACCTTTGCCAGTCCTCTTCTCCATTCGCCACCCAACCCCCTCTACAAATTGTGACATAGAAGCATACTGAACAAAAAACACGACCTGTTTCTTCCATTTATCTCGATCCCTACCTGTTTTTTATTTTCAGTTTTCTTAATAAATGATAATTGAAACTTCACCTGGTTGAAACTGCTTCTCATACTCAAAACTTGAAATCAGTCATTACGAGGCCAACCCGCATTGGAGTACCATGGATAATCATCAATTATTTTTTCATTTAATAGTCAGTATCTTTAAAATTACAAAAAAAAATCGACTATAACTCATTAAAAATGAACTATAAACCTAGTATTTTTTAAAATGTTAATATAACCAATTATCATCGCTTATTATCCATTATAAACCACCAAAAATGGATTATAATCATAACATTTTTTAATCAATACAATCCGTTATGATAAATTATAAAAAATTATAATGTACTTTTTGAAAATAAATTATGAATTTTGCATTTTTTGTTCAAAGTTATCTCATTTTCTATTCTGGCCTTTGTTTTAACTCGAAAAAACAAAAAAAAGAGTTGGTTTAATTCAAGAAAATCAGTAAACGGCAAAAATTAGTAAATTATATGGCACGGAATTAGCAACAACATTACACGTATCAAGATAAAAAGTGGGCTTGTTCATGCGCTGATTTGTGTGATATATGCGTTTTTTTTTCACAATGAATTCATACTTAGTTCACGCAGTTTAATTTACAGAAACTCAATTGCAAAACAATTTTGAATCGAATAAAAAAGGCATATTTTGTTCTATCAGGTTCGGCTCAAATAGGATTCTCAAATGAATTGACTTAGGTGAGAATAGAACTCACGGCGAACACCCCGGAACGCACTATGTATACGCTGCGTTAAACAGCTGGTTTTGCCAAGTGACTATACTGTTTTTATACTAACTTTCAACTTTAATGCTATGTAGCATTAACTTCCTCCGCCACCGAAGGAGCGAGAACCGGAACGAGCTTAACGAGCGGCCGAGTGTAGTTTCCGGAAACGGTCCTGAAGTTTGCGGAACGGGCGGTTTTGTCTTTGCCTTAGTTTAGCGACATTATGCGTGCTAATGGATAGTGGCCACTAGGGCTAGTGGATTCAACTAACAATATTAAACCTCCCGTTTTCAAAGAATCTTTGGAAGGAGCATGCCACCTTAAAAATTAATGAGTGTCAGGTTGTACTTAGTTAACCATCGCTGCCAAATTGCGTTTGCGTACGACTGCGCACGGGCATAGCGTTTATAGTGAGGATAGTTCTCATTCTACCTTAAAGATGGAAACGTTAGACGTGCTGACCTAAAAGGAAACGATTTGGGGTCAAAGCCTCAAGACTATCTGGGTCGTCAGAAACGGGAGTGAGCGGACGGGCGTTTAGTGAACTTCAACTAGGCACATAGTTGTGTTCAAAATCTCGTCAGTCAATTCTCTTGACCCTAAGTTTGCCTTAAACACGCGCTCACATCTGCACACCATTCGCTCCCATGCTCCACCTTGATGTGGTGCATTAGATGGATGATGCATCCACTTGATGCCTTTGTGTACAAGCAACAGTGGAGCTTCTGCGTTCCAACTTTTGATGCACAGAAGAAGCTCTTTTTTTCGGCTCCTACAAAATGTGTTCCATTGACCGACCAAATTATTGAGGATGAACCTCGCCTAGAAATAAGGCGCTCGATAGCCATCAAACTTTAAATTATGGATGGAACCAACTCAATGTGGATTGCGCGAGTCGTTAGGCAAGTAAATAGATAACCCAAGTGTTTCGTGGAAGATCGATATTAAACCTCCCGTTTTCAAAGAATCTTTGGGAGGAGCATGCCACCTTAAAAATTAATGAGTGTCAGGTTGTACTTAGTTAACCATCGCTGCCAAATTGCGTTTGCGTACGACTGCGCACGGGCATAGCGTTTATAGTGAGGATAGTTCTCATTCTACCTTAAAGATGGAAACGTTAGACGTGCTGACCTAAAAGAAAACGATTTGGGGTCAAAGCCTCAAGACTATCTGGGTCGTCAGAAACGGGAGTGAGCGGACGGGCGTTTAGTGAACTTCAACTAGGCACATAGTTGTGTTCAAAATCTCGTCAGTCAATTCTCTTGACCCTAAGTTTGCCTTAAACACGCGCTCACATCTGCACACCATTCGCTCCCATGCTCCACCTTGATGTGGTGCATTAGATGGATGATGCATCCACTTGATGCCTTTGTGTACAAGCAACAGTGGAGCTTCTGCGTTCCAACTTTTGATGCACAGAAGAAGCTCTTTTTTTCGGCTCCTACAAAATTTGTTCCATTGACCGACCAAATTATTGAGGATGAACCTCGCCTAGAAATAAGGCGCTCGATAGCCATCAAACTTTAAATTATGGATGGAACCAACTCAATGTGGATTGCGCGAGTCGTTAGGCAAGTAAATAGATAACCCAAGTGTTTCGTGGAAGATCGATATTAAACCTCCCGTTTTCAAAGAATCTTTGGGAGGAGCATGCCACCTTAAAAATTAATGAGTGTCAGGTTGTACTTAGTTAACCATCGCTGCCAAATTGCGTTTGCGTACGACTGCGCACGGGCATAGCGTTTATAGTGAGGATAGTTCTCATTCTACCTTAAAGATGGAAACGTTAGACGTGCTGACCTAAAAGGAAACGATTTGGGGTCAAAGCCTCAAGACTATCTGGGTCGTCAGAAACGGGAGTGAGCGGACGGGCGTTTAGTGAACTTCAACTAGGCACATAGTTGTGTTCAAAATCTCGTCAGTCAATTCTCTTGACCCTAAGTTTGCCTTAAACACGCGCTCACATCTGCACACCATTCGCTCCCATGCTCCACCTTGATGTGGTGCATTAGATGGATGATGCATCCACTTGATGCCTTTGTGTACAAGCAACAGTGGAGCTTCTGCGTTCCAACTTTTGATGCACAGAAGAAGCTCTTTTTTTCGGCTCCTACAAAATTTGTTCCATTGACCGACCAAATTATTGAGGATGAACCTCGCCTAGAAATAAGGCGCTCGATAGCCATCAAACTTTAAATTATGGATGGAACCAACTCAATGTGGATTGCGCGAGTCGTTAGGCAAGTAAATAGATAACCCAAGTGTTTCGTGGAAGATCGATATTAAACCTCCCGTTTTCAAAGAATCTTTGGGAGGAGCATGCCACCTTAAAAATTAATGAGTGTCAGGTTGTACTTAGTTAACCATCGCTGCCAAATTGCGTTTGCGTACGACTGAGCACGGGCATAGCGTTTATAGTGAGGATAGTTCTCATTCTACCTTAAAGATGGAAACGTTAGACGTGCTGACCTAAAAGGAAAGGATTTGGGGTCAAAGCCTCAAGACTATCTGGGTCGTCAGAAACGGGAGTGAGCGGACGGGCGTTTAGTGAACTTCAACTAGGCACATAGTTGTGTTCAAAATCTCGTCAGTCAATTCTCTTGACCCTAAGTTTGCCTTAAACACGCGCTCACATCTGCACACTATGCGCTCCCATGCTCCACCTTGATGTGGTGCATTAGATGGATGATGCATCCACTTGATGCCTTTGTGTACAAGCAACAGTGGAGCTTCTGCGTTCCAACTTTTGATGCACAGAAGAAGCTCTTTTATTCGGCTCCTACAAAATTTGTTCCATTGACCGACCACCCAATTATTGAGGATGAACCTCGCCTAGAAATAAGGCGCTCGATAGCCATCAAACTTTAAATTATGGATGGAACCAACTCAATGTGGATTGCGCGAGTCGTTAGGCAAGTAAATAGATAACCCAAGTGTTTCGTGGAAGATCGACGAATGGTAACACAAAATGGTCCAAAATAGTCGACGCTGCAGCTCGAGAAAAGTGGTTGGCGGTACCCTAGACGCTCCGAGGGAAGGTCAGGCATCATTGAACTAACCGTTTTCGCTTTTCGCTTTCTACAACATATGCAATGTGTTTCAACAGCTCTTTGTGCAGATCTCAAGAGTAGTACAATAAATTGCTGATGAATGACGAAACGAAGATAGTAGACTGACTAATGTTCGTGCTTTACGTGATAAGAACGGAAAAACCAATCGGATTCGGCGATGGCGGCTATCCAAAACTATTGGACGGCGAATTCCGAACGCGGTTACTGAGAGACGTTGGATACGACCGGTAGATCTAGCCAAACTGTTCGGTCCAATAAAAGGCGAAGACGATGAAATACGGCTCGATATTTTTACATGTTCTCCAGCTGCTAATTGCTTACCTTCAGCTTGGAATGACTCTAACTGCGAAATTTGCAAAGGTTTTTTCTCTTCATTGACAAGTTCTACTGATCAATTTTGGCCTTATCTGGCAATCTAAAAATTCTATGCTTAGGTGAGAGTCTCAACATATATGCGACCAGCCGCTTTATCTTTGAGAACGAGCTCTATTTTTCCCAAGGGAAGGCAAAGTCAGTCGAAACTACAATGCATGGAAAGTTTGAAGAGACCTCTAAACCCCCAATCAGATCGTAGGCCGCACCATCCAGGAAAAATTATTCAATAACTAACCTATTTGAATTGAAAAGTCAATCAGAATTTTTCAATAAGGAAGGGCCGTTTACCCAACTGATTTGCTTGAGGGAGTCAGAAGTAATACCTTTAGTTTCCGTGTCAGCGGGGTTGTCTCCACTCAAATCATGGAGCCATTGGTCAATTAATGTTGACTCCAGAATCTCGAATACTCGATTGGTTTAATACACGAGCGGTTTGGTTGTCGAGTTCAACCATTGAATGACTGTAGTGCTTTCAGTCCACATGAACATTTTAGAAATGCTAATTTAAAATAAGTTATGAATTTTGCCTATTTTGTCTATCTCATTTTCTATTCTGGCCTTTTTTATAATTCGAAAAAAAACTAAAACAAAACCGGCCTGATTCAACAGAATCAGTAAACGGTAAAATTTAGTAAATTATAAGGCACGGAATTAGTAACAACATTACACGTATCAAGATAAAAAGTGGGCTTGATCATGCGCTGATTTGTGTGATTTATCTGTTTTTTCACAATAATTTCATACTCAGTTCATGCAGTTTAATTTACAAAAACTCAATTGCCAACCAATTTTGAACCGATTAAATGATTAGCATATTTTTTTCTATCAGGTTCGGCTCAAATAGCATTCTCAAATGAATTGACCTAGTTGGGAATCGAACACACACCGAACTCCCCGGAACGCACTTTGTATACGCTGCACTGTACAGCTGGTTTTGCAAAGTGACTATACTGATTTTATACTATACTTTCAACTTTAATGCTAAGTAGCATTAACATCCTCCGCCTCCGAAGGGGCGAAAACCGGAACGAGCTTAACGAGCGGCCGAGTGTAGTTTCCGGAAACGGTCTTAAGGTTTCCGGAACGGGCGGTGTTGTCTTTGCCGTAGTTTAGCGACATTCTGCGTGCTAGCGGATAATGGCCACTAGGGCTAGTAGATTCAACTATCAACACTTAATCTCCCGTTTTCAAAGAATTTTTAGGAGGAGCATGCCACTTCAAAATTATTGATTGTCAGGACGTACTCACTTAACCATCGATGCCAAATTGCGTTTGCGTACGACCGCGCAGGGCCATTGCGTTTATAGTGGCGCTACCTTAAAGATGGAAACTTTAGACGGTGCTAACCTAAAAGGAAACGATTCGGCGTCAAAGTCTCAAGACTATCTGGGTCGTCAGAAACGAGAGTGAGCGGACAGGCGTTTAGTGAACCTTCAACTAGGCACATGTTTGTGTTCAAAATCTCGTCAGTCAATTCTCTTGACCCTAAGATTACATTATAAACGCGCTTACACCTGCACGCCATTCGCTCCCATGCTCCACCTTGATGTGGTGCACTAGGTGGATTATACTTCCACTTAATGCCTTTGTAAACAAGCAACAAAAGAGTTTCTGCGTTCCAATTTTTGATGCACAGAAAAAGCTCGTTTTTTCGGCTACTACAAAGTATGTTCCATTGTCCGACCAAATTATCGAGGGTGTTCCTCGCCTAGAAATAAGGCGCTCGATAGCCATCATATTTTGAATTATGGATGGAGCCAACTCAATGTGGATTGCGCGAGTCGTTACGCAAGTGAGTAGATAACCCCAGTGTTTCTCGGAAGATCGAAGAATGGTTACACAAAACGGTCCAAAACAGTCGACGCTGCAGCTCGAGAAAAGTGGTTGGCGGTAAACTAGACGCTCCGCGGGAAGGTCAGACATCATTGGAGTAACCGTTTTCGCTTTTTGCTTTTTACACTATACGCAATGTGTTTCAACAGCTCTTAGTGCAGATCTCCAGCGTAGTACAACAAATAGCTGATGAATGACAGAACGAAGATAGTTGACAGACTGATATCGTGCTTTATGTGATAAGAACGGAAAAACAATTAAACTATTCAAAACTATTGGACGGCGAATTTCGAACGCGGTTGCGGCGAGACGTTGGATACGACCGGTAGATCTAACCAAACTGTTCGGTCCAATAAAAGGCTTACCTTCAGCTGGGAATGACTCTAACTGCGAAATTTGCAAAGGTTTTTCCTCTTCATTGACAAGTTCTACTGATCAATTATGACCTTATCTGGCAATCTAAAAATTCTGTGCTTAGGTGAGAGTCTCAACATATATGCGACCAGCCGCTTTATCTTTGAGAACGAGCTATATTTTCCCAAGGGAAGGCAAAGTCTGTCGAAACTGCAATGCATGGAAAGTTTGAAGGGAACTCTAAACCCTCATTCAGATCGTAGACCGCACTATCCAGGCAATATTTCTCAGAAACTAACCTATTTGAATTAAAAGTCAATCAGACTTTTTCAAAAAGGAAGGGCCGTTTACCCAACTACTTTGCTTGAGGGAGTCAGAAGTAATACCTTTAGTTTCCGTGTCAGCGGGGTTGTCTCCACTCAAATCATGGAGCCATTGGTCAATTGATGTTGACTCCAGAATCTCGAATACTCGATTGGTTACATACACGAGCGGTTTGGTTGTCGAGTTCAACCACTGAATGTCTATAGTGCTGTCAGTCCACATGAACGTTTTAGAAATACTCTATTTTTGTCAGAGCTTTCTTGATATCATCCTTCAGATGACTAGCAGAAGCACAGATTGAAGTTCTAACTTCGGAATTGAAAGCATCTTCATTATGGCTACTCTTGCTTTACCGAAGAAAAAGCAAATTGACATTTGGAATAGGTGTTTTTCTTAACGCGTAGGAATGCTACCGAACAGAAAACGTTCAATGAGCTATCACCGAACATGTGCAGCTCAATCTCATCTACTGGGAAGTCAAAATAGCAACGAGGTATTGTAAGCTGCCCTAAAACGGGCAAGCCGGAGTGCCATTCAGTGAATCTGCGGCACAACTCATTTGGCAGTGGGTCGTTCAACTGTTGGCCAAGAATTGCCAGTTATCTTTCAGTAGCAAATGTGCGCGTACGGTATACGAGGCGACGAGACAAATGGGGTCGAACACGGAGGACTGAAAACCAAGAACCGATCGCTGCGTCTCAGAATCTTTGAGTTTGCGGTTAACTCATCTGCTCACAACCGACGTCTTGGTGACGTGATCCCATTTGAGACCGAGAACATGCGATGCGGTTTCCGGATTATTCGCAGCGGTAAGAATTTCCTAACTGTTGTTAGCGCTGATTTAGGGGAGTTTAGTTTTAGGGGGAAAATGGGATCGTATTTAATAAACTTTGTGAGATTACACAGACCCAAAATAGTCGTCCACGTAAAATTTGTTTAGCACGTCGTAAGTGGCTTCTGGATAACGATCTTGAATGTCGACGGCTGTTCGGCGAAGAGCATAATTAGCACATGTCGGAGAATCTTTCATTCCAATTATATGCCTTGTATTTTGAAATACACTCACATCTGATATGGGGTCCTCCCGCCAGAAAAAAACGCAAAGATTTTTGATCACATTCTGGTGACCCGATCTGCATAAACATGTCTTCGATATCTGCGGACACTGTGTATTTGTGTTCTCGGAAGCGCATTAAAACAAATAACAAGTTCTGCAGCAGATCGGGCCGACGAGAAGGGAGTTATTCAGTGATTTGCGGTGAAACTTGGAAGCACCGATCAAAACGCGCTGAACTCTGCCGGGTTTGTTTGGTTTTTAAACTGGGTGGTGCGGAACGCACCATTCTCGGTCTGAACAATTTTTCGAGTCGTTAGGGCTAACCGGGACTAAGTTACCCTTCTCGACATCACCACGCCAATCCGATGAGTATCGAGTTTTCAGGTTTAAATCTTTCTCTAGTGTCTTCAGCCCAGAGCATTCGGACAACATAACGGCTGCCATCTTGAAGCGTGGTAGAGTCAAGATTTTTGTAGCACGTTTATCAGCTGCGGATCGGGGATCAGCTTGTTTAAACTTGCTACACGATTCTAGCTCGTCTTATTTCTTCTTTTGTTCAGCAAGTGCTACGTCTTCAACATTTGCACTTTAAAGTGGTTTCTTTTTGAAAATTGGCGATGAAAGCGACCCGCTAATAGCCCAGCCAATGGGCAAGCGTTCAGCGACAGGAGTATTTTGTTTTCTCCCTTGAAATTATTCAAGAGGCTTGATTGCATGAAAGACATCCTGACCCAACATCATATCAACGTCGGAGTAGTTGTAGACTATAGTCTCAATTGGCTGCAGATATGGAAACCTGTCTTGGAGTATGGTAACGTCAATAGTTTCGGAACCAATGCTCAAACTGTCTTTGACAAACGGCGTAACACTAAACGAGTATTCATGGTGATCGAATTTGGCAAACACGTTCACTTCAAATTGCTGTGTGAGAACGGGTTCTGTCGAATTGATGTCGTTCACCAGAATATTTAGCTTTTGGCCAGTTAAAATTAAACGCTGAGGTAGGACGGTCGAGACCCAAGAGTGGGTACAACAGAAATAGCACTTTACAAGAGCAGTGGCCACGTCTGTGCGTGAACCTATTTCCAATCGAAACACAGCAAGGAGTCCCGTTACTTTCTTGTAAGACATCGAACCAGTTACGTTCAACGACGAAGTTTGCGGTTTATTCCGGTTCGTCGGGGCGGTACTGTTTGAGTTTGAATGGCTTGCGTTGTTGCTAATGTTTAGCTAAATGTTTGCAGGCCTTACGCTCAAATCTTTCTCAGAACCACGCAACAAGACATTATGAGTGCTTTTACAAACAGGCTTAGTGCATTTGCTTTTTTAAATCTTTTCCGGAACTTGTGGTCAGGTTGGAAGCAAGCAAAACACAAACAGTTTTGAGCGGAGAACTGAGCTCCCTGAGTTGGGGTCTTTTCCAAAAATACTCCAGAGTGGTTGCTTACTATTACACTGGAGGCAAAGAGCATAAAACGGTTTTTCAGCTTTTGAAGCACGGGCAAAATTTTTGTGCGCGGTTTATGGGAACCAGTCTTTGGATTCTCCTCAGGTCGTGACTTATTCTGACCGACACGCATAAGTTCTTGTGCCTCAGCCACGGAGTCAGTCATTATAATCTAAAACGGTTGGCTGTCTCCGATATCTTTTCGCAGAGTGAAGAGACCACTACTATTTCATATTTGGAGGCAAGTTAAAGTAACTCGATTCAAACCGATGTACTCTTCAAGTCGTTCTCAAATCCTAACAATTTTAAAACAGCGACTTGACTGGATATACAGGAAGCAAAACTGATAATGCTTTCTGAATTGTGCATTTTGAGAGGTTGAAAATTCGAATGTTTTTCAAGATGAGCCGCCACAGTCGTTTGTGATTGTCCGAATTTCGTTTCCGGAGTTTTCGAAGCGTCCTTGTAGAATGTTCCATCACAAGCGAAATAGGCGATTGGATTCTTCGCTTCGCCGGAAATGAGAGTTTTGAAATATGTCAGTTTGACATCATCTTTCAAAATTTTTGCATCGATTGCGCTTTTGAACTGACCAAACCATTCAGGCCACTGCAATGGGTTTCTGTCGAAAGAAAGCAATTTCCTTTCAGGCAAGGGACCCTTCTGACTCAGAGTCAAAATTTCACCTAGATCTTGATCAGTGATTGGTTTACTGCCCGAAGACGTAATTGGCATAGGTTGTTTGTTCTTACTTGTGTAAGGCGCCATCAGCGGTTTCGAAAAGGCAGCAGCGTCTACAGCATTAGGATTACCGACATAAAAAGGGTTTCCTAAGCTAGAGAACGGTTGAACATTCGATGGCTGTGTGACAGATTATGGAGTAGGGGGAAGGTGACTGTTGAAGTATTGAGAGGACCAACGTTAGTGGGTAAAAATGGTTGGCACACAAAACTAGCAGAAGTATTTGGGAAAAAAGTTTGTTAAGCAATGAGCATTGAGCTTGCCGGGATTTTGGACTGACGAAAAAACTACTCTGCATCAAAGGGTTGTAGCTGTATAAGTTAGTCAAAGGTAGCTGTTCCTGCGGCTCAGATGTACTATTTAAATTTGGATTTGGCAAGCTGACACTGGCATCTGACGTATGAGGGACGTTAACACTCTGTAAGTTTATACACGTGGTTTCGAAATAATGAGCTTCTTTTCGGAAGAATTGTTTTTTAAGCTTTTTTTTAAATAAGAGCAAAAAAATGTTGCGTAGACTGACGGAATCAAATTAAATTCAATTCAAGTAGCCGTCCTATATCGAACGAGAGGATTATTGCAAGACCCCTACGACTCTCGTTAGCTTTTCTAATGGAGATTTAATATTTGATCACATCAATGGTTAAAATTCCTGTTCCAACCAAACGTCCATAAACATTGGGGGTCTTTTGATAAAATGGCTGATATTTTGTTTTTATATTCTTTTTCTTTTATAGCTTCAAAAAGACTTTTTGATTTAGGTTGCTTATCGTTGTTTAATGTATGCTTGCACAATGAATTGTTTATAACATCGTGCCAAATTCTAATATTTTTCTGTATCATAAAAAAAATTTTGGGGAAAGGCTAAAAACATATTGAACAGTCTTTTGTCGGTTATTTTCTTTCAAATTAAAGCTTAAACCTGGAACTGCTTCAAAAGTCTCATCGAGGCGTTTTTGTAGAGTTAATTGTAATGTATTTACGGAGTGATGAAGAAAACTCCCAGCAATGATGAACACCATTGAAAGTGATAAATGATACGACACTGTTTTAATGGCAAGGAATTTAAGAGGTCCCTTGTTGAAAATTCGTCATATATAAATTAAAAAAACGATTATTACGATTTTAACTTTCAGAACCTTTTATCTTAGTGTTTCTAAGGTTCTACTAAGGCTTCGATTCGGTACTATCTAAGTTAACGCGTACCGTGGATTGGTTAAACTTAACAACTTCACGGCTAAACGGTAGTGGTAACGGTCACGGCGGTATGCGACCGAAAACGTGGCGAGTAGAGCAATTTTTTAAAGATTATCCAACCACTGGAAAAATCCGATGTAGGTATTCACTCAAAAAACTTGCTCGACACAATTGACGGTTTTGAGGGTTGAACGGGCGAGACGAAAACGGTGTAGATGAAGATGCTTTCAACTGTAATGCTATGTAGCATTAACATTTTCTGTTTTGTCTAATTGCAAATTGCTCTGTATTACGTTTCACAAATTTTTACTTTTCTTATAAGATTTTATTTATTTGAGATTTCTCTTCTTTTTCTAGACTTCGTGATCTCCATCACCTCTTTAACAACGACCTTCCCCAGTTTACACCCCTCCCCACCCTACCTTAGTTTATTCCCCCGCCGCGTTTACTGAATGTGGGCTGGTCAAAAAATGGGGGGGGGAGTAGAGAATGGAACAAAAAAACTTGAGTGAGTTCTTAAAATGGAGAATGGGTGTAAATAGGTGTTCTTCACACTGAGTAACCCCCCTCCCCCGTTCCGATTCAAGGGTAAACAAATGGAGGGGGGCGGGGGTAAACAGTAAGTAGGGGTGAGCATTAGGATAAACATAAGGGGAGGGTTTTTAATGCGGGTGTGAGGAGTTAGGGGCAAATGGGGATGGGTCGAATTCGAGAGGAGGGGGGGGGGTCAATTGAGTAGGTTTAGAGTGCGATTAGGCTGTAAAAAACGCTTGAATAAAGCAATTTTTGCAAAGAATTTTGCAAAAAAGTAAAGATAATAATCCGTTATAATCAATTATGATGGATTTTAAAAGGATTAAAATCCAATATAATGGATTTTAATAGATTGGGTTTTTAGGAAAGGAATTGATTATAATCAATTTCGTGGTCTAAATTTGCATCAAAAATGGTTTATAATGACATCATTTTAGACAACATTTTTTAATCAATTCTTTCATTCATGGGTTTTCAGTGCTGTAAACTGTGCATTTTGTGAATTGTAAGCTATTCCGTATCAAGGACGCTCCCTTTGTTCTTCTTGTATTCTTTCTTTTTCTTTGATTGTTCCGACAAAATTTCAACAAGTTTAAAGACTTGTGTCTGGAATTCAGGAACATACAAAGATAAAATTGTGCGCCTATCCAGTGCACAGTTTAACCTCGTAATGGTCGGGGCATCGAAAATGTAAAATCTGGCGGAAAAACAGAAAAGTCAATTTTCAAACAAATTATTTTATTTTTTCAACAGGTGCAAACATTCTGTTTTTTTTTCAACTCATCAGATAAATTTTTCGAGTTTTGCCATTGAATTTACAAAGTAATTTCTGAGGACAAAGTTTACCTGTAACTGGGCAAGGAAACAATTGTTTTTTTTTCATGGTTGGTGTATTACGTGAACACAAACAAGTTAGAAAAATAATTACATGACTATTGGGCTAACAGAGCATCCTTTTTGCCTGACAGAATAAGTGAACATATCAAAAAGCTTTCAGTTTTACTAATCAAATCATTATCATTACTGAGAACTGCATGGTGATATGAAAACTGTTAAATGTATATAATTTTTTTAAAGTTTTATACTTTCAGCCAAAAAATCATTGTGGATTTTGTAGAAGAACACAATACTGCTTGTATCAGGGCTAAGCATTGAATGTTCCAAGTGTCATATAAGGTTTACAGAGTATTATTTTATTAGAAAAAACTGACGAAGCTTTCATGAGAAACACTTTTGAAAACTTTTATGGCAGTTCCATAATTAGAAAAAATTGCGTGAAAAATCTATGCAAATCATCTTTCATTTACATGAAAATGACTCGATTAACGTTTTTTTTTTCAAATTTGGAGTCTTCAAAGGCTTAGAGGTATTGCATGCATAATGCAAGGAAAATGACCTGCGTATAGTTGCCTTACACAAACGTTAGCAAAAATTTTGGCTTTGAGATGAATCATGCCTTGCCCAAGGCATTCAAAAAATTCAATATTAAAGAAGTAGGCTTCTCGAGTGTTCAAAAAAATTTATCTAGAGATGTGAAACATCCTTCCATTTTTTGTGTTCCCAAGGCTAAATTACTCCCACAAAAAATATTATGTAAATTTTTTATAAACACTTTATTCAGTACAAAATTCGTTTTGCCATTAAAAAATACTTTAAAAAATTAGGGAGAAATTGAAACTACGCGCTCTTAATTGGACCTTATGGATTTTGTGGGACTAGCTTTATTCGCCAAAAAACTCTTATGTATTTATGACATTAAACCCGTCTTTTTTGCATAAACAAGAAAAAATTTCTTTTCAAATTCCACTACATTCATTTTTTTAGGAAAAAAATAGTAAGTATCTAAGTAAGACAAGCAATTTTTATAAGCTTTGTTCATGAAATTGTATGATGAGAATTTCCAGTCTAGAGCAAAAATCTTGCCTCAATTCGATTTGGAAGGGTTTTTTAGTGCAGCATAATTAATACTAAACGAGCAGTTTTGTTAGACTAGTTTCAAATTGACCTCAGGTTAGTTTAGTGGAGTGTTTAACCCTCCTAAGAGCTCGAATAGTTGGGGACTTTTCTCCCTCATAAACCCACTTGGGAACTGAAAAAAAAGCACCCGGAGCATACCCGGAGCGTATCTAAGTCCAAACGATAAGACACTGGTAGTTAAACTTCAGTTGTTTCCATTTAAAGCGCATGCAAAAAAGATAGCTAGGCTCGTGAAAAAATTAACTATTCGTGTTTGCTGCTATTTCTTGCTGCTGAAATTTGTACACTGTTTTTTCTGTGTTTAGGACGTCCATTATCCATTGTTCTGCTGTTAACTTACTCAACAAATTCTTCAAATTGATGTATTTTCAATTGTATTTTTTCTACAAGGTTGACCCAATCTACCCTACAGCCGAACTAAACCCGAGGAGCTCTGGACAAATTTATTCCACTACAAAGTGCCCGTACTGAAATTTGTAGTTAAATTCAAATCCGGACATCGAAAATTCATATAAAATCCAAATCCTGTGGCATGTCTCTTCTTGCCTTGTACATGTCTGAAACTGACATGTACCAGACATGATACTTATGAAAAAAAATCAGAGCTTGAGTCAGATATGATCAGACTTGAAGTAAACCTCTACCAGGCCTATTAACCTTTTAACTATGTGAATAGTTAAAAATAGGCAGTCATTATGATTTTTTGCCTTATCAAAACACCCTGCCGGCTTGTAATTCTATCGTAAAACTACAGTGGACTACATTATAACCATAAGCATTTCTGCCGTTACATGGGCTAAGTTTTTTTACATGATCAGACCTGAAGCAGCTGTAGTCATGTCTGACCATCTATAGTCATGTCTGACTCAGGTATAGTAATTTCTGACCAGGTATAGTCAGGTCTGACCAGGGATGGTCATGTCTGACCAGGTATAAGTATGTCTGTTTAGGTATAGTCATGTCTGACTCAAGTATAGTCTGCAAATGGCAAAAGTGATCACATCTGAAACAGATATGCACAGAGCTGGAAAACAGCTAGTATCTAACAATTGTATGATCAGACGTGAAATTGTGAGAAAATTTTGGTACGGGTGGTATCTACTTTACTACCCAGAAAATTACCCAAATTCAGTATCGAAAACAAAGATGTTTCTTCGAGTTGTTGTACTTGCACTCCGGTTCCTGGGTTGGGAGGATATCACAACCGATGGGGTCAGGTGTTTTTTTTACCTGCCGTATCCAAAACACAGGATCCTCACATGTGCTATAATTATACCTGAGGACCTTTACTCAGTAACAGCATTTGCACTTATGCAAAATTTCAATATGAACAATTAACTTGACGCTCGCTCAAGCAGACAGCAGAAGCATACAGATAAGTAAGCAAACTTAACTTATTTTTAATTAAAGAGGTGTAAAAGTGAAAAGATTCATTAAAAAATTACCTTATATCCTAATTCAGCTCAATAGGTCAGATGAAGAAATAGACGAGCTTCGTTATATTCAAGTAGTTAACAGTCAATGCAAAAATAGAGAGATGAAAAAAGTACAAAACGCGTCATCGTTATTTTTTTCTTTGTTTTTCGGCCCTAAAAGTCCCTCTTAAAAAACTTACATCAAAAAAGGTCACAAAAATCAACAAATTTCAGTTTCCGAGGACTTTCATTTCAGACAAATGAATTCGCGTATAGGTAGTGAAGATTCCAACAACCTGCAAACCTGCAATCTCGGTTGAATATTAAAAAGCTGGAGAGACCTGTTTGATTATTTTAATATTGATTATTTTAAAATTGTTTTAAAATTTCAGGTTTCTCAAGTCGATAGCGCCCTTCCTACGCAAAAAAAGTGAAAGAGAAGCTTATGCATTCATTGGTAACGCTTTGGTAAAAAGTTTTCATGAGGGAACTTTTCAAGTCCATAGGTGTTTCCCTAGACAATAGGGGCCCAGCTGGAAGTAATGTGAATTAAACGGGCCTTTCACAGTGCGACAAGGCAAACTGTATCAATCATGGTTACATGCTAAATATATTTAAAATAAAATCAGATGCACAATGCTTCAACAATGTGAATAATTATTCACTAGAATTAAGTGAAATGTGTGTTTCACAAACCAGCTAACATTAATGAAATAAAGTATTTTTCATTTTTCTAACGACTCTTTAATTTTCGAATTAATTAAATTTTGTCCAAGCATTGCAAATATGGCTATAATATGTTGACTATAACTGACATCACAAAAACGTTCTGGAACAAACCGACCTGATTAAAGAGAACAAGCGTAACTCGAGCAACTTCTCGTTGGACTTCTTCGAACCATACAAAAAAACTCAACACAAAGCCAATAGCACCAAGCAAACGCGAGAAAACGTAAGCATAGCGGATTCCATTGTCTAAAAAATACACACAATAAGTATATTGAATCTTTGTTCCAATGCCAAAAAACTTTTAAAAAAACTTTTCCTAAGTGTACAGCTCTTCCCCGAGACATATTAAGGACCAGCCGCTTGGGCACGGGAGTTTCCTACAACCTGGTTTATCGATTAAACCCTTAATCCCAAATCTGGATGGGTAGTTTTTGAAGAAATCGAAAAAGTTTGAAAAAATGGCCTAAAAACCGAAAAATTGACTATTCCTAAGTCTATAGCTCTTCCCCTAGGCAAGTTAAGGACCAGCCGCTTGTGCGGGGGAGTTTCCTACAACCTGGTCTATCGATTAAACCCTTATTTTCAAATCTGGATGGGTAGTTTTTGAGGAAATCGATAATTTCCAAAAAAAAATAGGCAAAAAAAGCAAAAAAGTGACTTTTCCTAAGTCTATAGCTCTTCCGCTAAGAAAATTAGAAACCAGCCGCTTGTGCATGGGAGTTTCCTACAACCTGGTCTATCGATTACACCCTTAATCCCAAATCTGGACGGGTAGTTTTTGAGGAAATCAAAAATTTCCGAAAAAATGGGCAAAAAGTGAAAAAAGTACCGAGTTGTGAAGCTTTTCTAAGACCGTAGGGGGTGGGGTAGGGTAAAAATTGCCCTAAATTTCATGCAGGCAGGTAGGTGAAACGCTACTGAATCCATTGGTACCACTTTTATGAGAATCTGACGGGTAGTTTTTTGGGAAAGCGAATTTTTCGAAAAAGCGTCTCAAAAAAAAAAATTAAAAAAAAAAACCAGATCTCATCTGGAAAAAAAAACGTTTTCATAATACCTGTTTAATAAATCAAACAGGAATTGAAGAACTCCCACAACTCATTTTTTGAAAAGCCTCAAAACCACATATTGGGGAGGTTAGTTTTTAAGAAAAAAAAATATATGGATCAAGTCTAGCCCCCCCCTCCCCCCGCGCGAAGGCTATGGAAAATAAAAAAACCAAAAGAGATGAGACTACCCGCGTCCAAGTTTGAGCGCGAGTAATTGATTATAACGGATCACTATATTGTTTTTTTTTAAACTATTTATTGGTTATAATTGCCAAGGTGAGATTTTTAAGGAACGTTCATATTTAAGTTTGTTTATATTAAATCCAGGGGTTCATGTTTTCTATCAAGAAACACTATCTCCTAAAACGAGATTTCTTGTCACACTTTGGTTTCTGAACACAAGTTTTACCACGAAAAGAAAGTTTTATAGAGATCCTCTCATGTTAGTTGAAAGGTTCCCGCGGTAGGTAAAACATGAGTTTTCCGAAAAATTCAAAAAACTGAAACAATTTGCTGAAAATTTAATTGTTAAAAAACTTGAAATTTGTAAGTTCAATAATGAATGAAGCAATTTCATTAAATAATTTCAACGGAGAAAAAAAATGAAAAAAAAATCATAAAAACGATTTTTCTTGAAATTTATTATAGCATTTATCTAACATGAGCCAAAGTCTAAGAAAAGCATAAAATATTAGCAATTCAATGACAAGGTCAAAGACAAAACGAGCAAACCAAAGAGATTTTCATCGATTATTGAAATTTTTGTGAGTTAGAAAATGAATTAGAAAATGGGATAAAAACAATATATTTTAATCAAATATAATCAATTATAATTGTATAGCAAAATAGATGGCTTAATAATTGTTTATAATCTACTAAAATGCATTAATAATGATTATGATTTGATTTCAAAAAAAAGATTTCTAATGGAATAAAATCGATTTTTCCCAATTTTTGTAGGAATAAAATTATTATACAATCAATTCATAACTCTTGAAACTGGATGCGGGTTGGGAAATTGGTATCATTGTTTTAGAAATCGATGGAATATATATATTCCAAAAAATGATAATCTTTTGAATTAATTGAAAAAATTTCTAACGAGTCGAAAAAAAAAACAGCCAAATTCCTTACATTTTCGTAATAGCAGTTTTATCAAACAGGAAAAAGAAAAAAGTTGAACAGTTTTATCTTGAATTAATGTTTGAGCGTGATTGGCTAAAAAAAATCCTTAAATTGCTCAAATCTTGCTTGAAATCAGTCAGAAAAATCTGGACTTGATTTTCAACCATTTTGAAGCGCGGAGGTCCCTTGAACATCCCCCACCTCACATCGAGTTCGCTATATGAATGATTGATTTTTTTCAGATTAGTTAAAACGGTCGCCACCCAAATTTCATCACATTATGCAAACGTTGAAATAATTTTTTGAAGCACTTAGTGTAGTGGTAAGGCGTTCACTTTGAAAACGTCAAATCGTGTGTTCTGCAATGGTATGGCAATGATAGTGTGTGAGTACGAGCTCTCCCTTGACCTCTAGCTTCAGGCTAACCCCAGCCTGACCATTTTCGGCTGCAATAGTGGTCTCACGTAAAAGTTCTAGACGCAAAAAACGGCCTTTAGTCCCAAAAAAGAGCTTCCTCCATTAAAATAACTCAGTCTGAAATGTGGGGAGATAATAAAAATTGACTATCTTTCTACTGGCGTGTTAAGGCCTACTGATAGCTCTTCTGCATTTCGCTTATAATGATGGGTATTATTTTTAATATTATTATAATTATGATTAGTATCGTTATTTTGATTATGATTCTGATCATTATTATGATTACTTTGACTACTATGATTATTGTGATTATGTTTATAATGATTATTAAGATTATTATCTTTATTATGATTACTTTGACTACTATGATTATTATGATTACTATTATTATGATTTTCATGAATATGATTATTATGATTATTATCATTATGATTACTATGATTATTATGATAATTATGATTATTATTATGATTATTATGTTTATGATTGTTATGATTATAATTATTATGATTATTATTGTGATTATTATGATTATTATTGTGATTATTATATTATTATATTGTTATATCATATTATAATGATTATTATGATTATTATTATTATGATTATTAATATTATGATTATTAATATGATTATGATTATTACGATTATTATGATTATCATGATTATGATTATTATTGTGATTCTTAGAATGCTTATTTTTGTGAGAGTTATGATTAGTTTTAATATAAATAATATGATTATGATTATACTTTTTGAAATGAATGTCAAATTAGGATCGAGATAGAGGATAAAAGAGCTAATTTGAGTGCCCAGACGATAGAAAGAACAAACCTATGCTGCCTTCTTGCAGTCTGACTTCTTGAAGCACCCGTGACAATCTTCCCCCAGGTGAAGTGTTCCCCATTCCGCAAACTGCAATGGTGTAATCACTATAATCATCTTTACACAGGGAGATCTTGAGACGACTCGACACTTTCCCCGAGAGAGTGAGGATAGCGATATCGTTTTGCGCGTCCTCGTCATTGTAACTCGGGTGGATTAGAGCTTCAGCTTCGTATTCTCTAACTCGAGGCCTTGATTGGGTGAAGTCACCAACTTCAACTATGGGGGTGTCACCTGAATAATTTCAGAGCTCATCTTCAGTTTATCATCTTTTCACAAAATGACAATATAAGTTTTTAAAAAGTTCAAAATGTTCAGAAAAATTTTCAAATCTGAAACTCAATTGAGTAGGGGGAGTTGAAAAGAGGGGGAGATGTCTTTTTCTAAGGTTGCTTCTATACAAAACCCGGTATTTTTTTTGCCCATAATGCTTCTGCTCTTTTGGTCTTCTTCTGTACGTCAATGGGGTCCGGCCAACAGACTGGGTTCTCTTGTTTTTTTTTTCATTCGGAATTTTCAATGATAAAGTGTTCTTTTTTTTGCCCGTCGAACGTTTTCATCTTTTTTTTTGATGATTTCTGTTTCTTCATTCATTTACTCTGTAGTGCCTATTATCAAGGTGTCTTCTGCAAATATTCATAAACTGAAACTTTCCATCTTTTTCTCGTTTTTGTGTTTTCATCTTGTTCGTTTCTGAGTAATCTGCTTCCTGTTATTCAGTTCTGCTTTACCTATGCTTGTTGCGCTTCTGTTACCCAGCTACTTTCCGTCTTTTCTCGGCTTTGCTCGTTATCACTTGACGAAGAACTTTACACACTTAGGGCGATGTGGCGTCCTGTCCGCAGAACTCTTTCGGGAACTCGTTCATGGCTATCGCCATCAGGTTCCTCCACTGTATATGTCGTAGTTTCATGGAGGTCCCTTTTACAGTGAAAAAGTTGTTTTGGAGTCCGTATCTCTGTAGAAATGGCTCTTTTTCCTTCCTTGATGCTTATGTGATGCGCGGGTATTTCCTTGTGTTTCAACCCATAAATTATAGCCTCGTTATGTAAATAAGTTATGTCACCACTAAATCTTAAGCATCCCGTTGTTGTGCTTTAACTGTAAACGTTGCTAGTTGGTGTAACTAAGTTTGAAGGTGCAAATTGGAGCTGCGTAAATCAAAAGACTCCTAGCAGTTGCCTTGTTAAGGACATTGAGTGATTGTTTGGAGCAACCCTAAGTAGTGCCAGCAAATTTTCAAAGTACAATATTCCTTTTTTGTAGTTTGTCACATGTCTTAGTGCAGTGTTCCCTAAAGTTCAGTTGGTTGTAAAAAGTTACTCCTATAGTTTTGGGGTTGCGGGTAGTGGTTAGGTTAGTTTCGTCAACCATAAAATTTGGTTTAAAAGTAAAATTATTTGTCCAAGTTGAGAAAGTTGATTTTGTGGACTTATCTCTGGTTTTAGATAAGTTTCTAACTGTTATCTAGGTGTTGAGGCTGCTAAGGTATGGATTCATGTTGTCTACTCAGTCGTCAATATTGGGTTCTGGCGTTGTGACGGTTGTGCCTTCTGCATATGTAGTCACTTTGTGTTATTATAATCTGGTAGAGGCAATTTAACATATAGAGGTCAAAAAGGAACCTGGTTAGCATACCACTTTGAGGCAACTCTGTTTTACCTTCCTGCGTTCGGATCTACTGTCACTGATTTAGTGTCGTTGAGCTCATGGTGGTGGTCAACAGTATCAATTGTTGTAGTCAAGTTTAAGGCAATCATGAGTATTCTTTGACTTGGTTTGATCTTGTTGAAAACAGCTTCTTTAAACATAAAGGCGGTAGTATTCGATCTTCATTTTCTAAACCCATGTTGGTTTTCCTGAAAGCTTACACAAAATTTAAATTAGGGTTAAAAGAGCCACTTGATGAGTTTTGCCACAGGAGAGATCAAGGTAATTGTTTGGTAGCTCTTATCTTGTTCGGAGTCTTTACCGCGTTTAGCCAGGAATATTACTCTTCCCAATATCTATTTTTCTGGTATAATTGCATTAACCAATGAGAGATTAACAACTTACTCAAGAGTTTTATAGCTTGTTTTCCAAAAAATGTCAGTGAATTAGGGCGGTAATATTAGGTCCCAGCGGTTTGCTTTTCTTACGAGACTTTTTTGCGTCTTCTGCCATTTCAACTGAAGTCTTACTTCTTCTAAAATTTATTGTTTGATTTTACGTATATTATTTGCTCTTGTTTCTTTTTTGATCTTGTTGGTGTGTGGAGTGAACTGTTGGTTGAATTATTACAGATTTTTTGTGTGTAACGGATGGGTTCCTTGTAGTTCCTCGGAGTTTTGTTATTTGTATTCGGGCTCTTTTTCCTTCCCCCCCCACCTCACACGAGCTTCAATATATTAGTGTAACGAGTGGTTTTACGAGGTTGAGTATGAAGACCAAATATGTTTGTCGTGGCTTTATTCGTCTATATGTAAATTTTCATAAAGATCGGACAATGTGGTCAACAAATTTACATGTAAAATTTTGCAGGTGGGGGGGGGGGAGGAAAAAGAGCCTGTATTCGATACATTTTAAACCGTTGACCAGAGTTTCTTGGATGTTTGTCTTCTGACTAGGTTTTATTTGATTTTTGATTATCCAGCTCGAATTAACCTCAAACTCTTTTTTCTTTACCAGCGGCTCAGATTTTGACTAATTTCATTGCCTCTTGTATTTCACTTTCGTTTGGGACATCGCTTAAAGATGCGTTGGTTTTTTCAAGTTCTTTCCTCTTCTTAATTTGGGCCGGAATAGCCGCTGCTGCCTTCATCAATGGGTTTCTCTCGTACCAGTGGGCAGATGCATTCTTGAATTTACTCTCTGAGTTAATCTGTTGCTTAAGCTGTAGCTTGGAGTCACGACTGCGGGTTGCGCTTTAGAGCCGTGTCTTCTTTTTTTTAACCCATTATACTGTATATTGACCCCTAATCTTCCTTTTGGGTTGACTTCTCGTTTTTCCCGCAGTTTTTGTTCCCTTATTTGTCTTTTTTCCAATTGCTAAAGCTTCGATTTTTTTTGCTTTCCGGTTTTCCTTAATTTGGCTGGACATATTCTGATGCGGAGGTTATAGCTGTCTTCCTTGGCTCAGTTTTTGAGGCTCACTTATTTATTTGCATGTAGTTCTTTCAAATTCTCCAAGTGACCGGATTTTTTGTTCACTTCTCTGTTGTTCAGAATAGTTCATTGGCTGCTCTTTGATTTTTTTGTTAATTTTCTGTCAGTTTTTTTTCTTTTTTGGACTTTTGAATTGAGATTTTCAGGGAAGTTCGTTCAGATCATAACTTCTGTCGGTCGATGTAAAAGTTTTGTCAAAACTCTATGTAAATACTGTCCAAATTTATCCATTATTCAGGCAATTTAGGAGTAAAAACCTATAGTTGCGCTTAAAATTTTCGGCTCTTTTTCCTCCCCCCCTCACCTGCATGTTTTTATAATTCAAGTCCGATTGTTCACATTTTCCGATTGTCATGAAAATTGACATGCAGACTGATTAAGCCCTGGCAAACATCTTTGATCTTCATAATTAACCTTGTAAAACCAATCATTAGACCATAAAATTGATGCTTGTGTGAGGTGGGGGGGAAAAGGAAAAAGCCAAACTGTCTGCTAGTGTAATCCAGTGGGGACAAATTTGCTTGTCATAACTTACATCTTATAATCCAGCAATTAGCTAGATTAACAGTTAAAACAACTATATGATTTTTAAGTTTTGGCTTTTTTCCAGTTCCCCTTTTGTTTTTATTTAAATCAAATTCAATGTCTGAAAGTCTGTTTTAAATGACTTTTCATGTAAACAACTGCACGTGAAGTCAGCGTTAACAGGTGAACAAATTTTTACAACATTTCTGATATGCAAAATGCTGTGTGAACAATTTTTGAACAACTTTTTTTTTCAAGATGAATGGAAGTCCAAACTGGAAGGGTGGAAAACCGGAAAAGAGCCAAAACCTTTTGGCATGTGGGGGAGTGGAAAAGAGCCACAACTTCTTCAAGCAAATCGAACTGAAGTTTAAGTTGCACACGGGAAGAAAATAAAAAGGAGAGCAAATGCAATTACCAGGTTTGATGCAATGGGCAGCAGTTATAACTGTTCGACTTCCAATAATGCTACCACCGCATTGATATCTCTTCCCCCTACGATCATAAACTGCCACTGAGACATAAAATGATCGATAGGGTGAATCGTAGCCGTTTACAATTGACGAAGAACGACTATAGAGCCCAGTCGACGTCAGATTATTCCGAGCAAAAAGTTTTCCCAGAGAAAAGGAAGCAAGGATTAGAATTCTAATACTTAGCATTGTCGCAGATAAGTACAATCAATGCAAGTGCTTGTGTCACAATAAAAACAAAAAATGGGAAAAATCATCCTAACAACAGAAGTCACAAAAAGTTATCGATTGGCGGGTTCTTAAGTCGAATTTTAAACCGATTTACTGAAAAACGCATTCAATTTCTTGAATTAGGCGCCTTCTGGGCTCTTTTCTTTTTGACTCGTGAACCAAATTTTGAACGCACTAAAAGATAATTACTTGCTCTTTTTCCCCGCCTACTTTTTTGAGTTTTCTGAGACTCTTTTTCCTCTTCCCCACACTTCAGATAAGCATCAATTTCATGGTGAAGCGAAATGGGCTCTTTTTCCTTTCCCCCCACCTGCAAATTTTTATATTTGAAATTTCTATTCACTTTGGTCCGGTTGTCGTGAAAATTGACATACAGACTAATTAGGCTATGACAAACATATTTGGTCTTCATAATTAACCTTGTAAAATCACTCGTTAGACCATAAAATTCATGTTTGTGTGAGGTGGGGGGGGGGGGGGGGGGGGAGGAAAAACAGCCGCGAGTTGTTTTACAAGGTTGAATAAGAAGACCAAATATGTCATGGACCAAATATGTCATGAAGACCAAATATGTCATGGCCATTTTAGTCCGTATGTCCAATTTTATAATAATCCGAGGCTCTTTTTCCTTTTCCCCAACTACTCTTTTTTGTTCACGTTGTCTGTCTTTTCTATAAAATCCCATACACATACCACCACCCCAGGTTTGCAGGTGGGTAAAAGAAAAAAGAGCATCAGATTTTTTTGATTACTTCTTGTTGTGATACTCAACCATGGGCTCTTTTCCTCCCCCCTCCCGTCCACCTGCAGATTTTTACAATAAAATTTTTTGTTCGCAATTACCGACTGTTATGAAAATTGGCATGATGATGACAAATTAAAACCATGGCAAGGTTTTTTTTGTCCAAGTTTCATTGATTTTTAACAAAAATACTGAAATCGTTTTTCAAAACTGAAAAATCAAGGTACGGGAGAATGGAAAGGAGCCCAAGAGAATCAGATTTAGTCTCGGCTCTTTTTCCTCCCCCCCCCCCCCCCCCCCTCCCCCACCTTACACACATAAGTATCAATTTCATGGTGTAACGAGTGGTTTTACAAGGTTGAGTATGAAGACCAAATATGTTTGTCATGGCCTAATTAGTCCGTATGCCGAATT
Source organism: Symsagittifera roscoffensis (assembly GCF_963678635.1). Lineage (NCBI taxonomy): Eukaryota > Metazoa > Xenacoelomorpha > Acoela > Convolutidae > Symsagittifera > Symsagittifera roscoffensis. Next base: position 7,782,689 of record NC_087069.1, read on the forward strand.
TGATAACAACACGACAATGTGAACAGAAAAATAACCCTAAAAAAATTGCAGGTGGGGGGGGGGGAAGGAAAAAGAGCCTTGGTCTCTTTTCCACCCCATTTCAATTTCAGGTTTTAAAAACAATTTTTACGTTGTATCGACGGAATGAACTTTTACTTGGTGGACAAATTAACTATCGTACAGACATTTGATTTTCATACTTTACCGTTACGTCAGAAGTCTTAACGTCACACATTTAATCATAATAACGCGCAATCATTTAATCTCAATAACGCGGGGGGAGGGGGGGCTTGAGTGGAATAGAGCTTAGATTTGTTTTTCCTATGTATTTTTGTAAAACTACTTGGCTTTTTTCCACTTCTCATTCGTCTTTCAATTTCAGTTTTCAAAAAAAATTTTAACCTTGTCATTACGAATTTTATCTTGATGAAAAAATTAGCAATTGTGAACAGGTTTGGGCTTGATTTTTTTTACACAGTAACATTGCGCGGTTAACCATAAAATTACATAAAACAACTTTAAAAATAAACAAAACTGCTTGTATCAAGGCGAAATCTTGAATTTTTTGACAGCTTTTTGAGGTCTATGGAGCATTAATAACTTGAAAAAGTTAAATGTAATATGATAAAACTAAAGTTTTTGTTCTAAAAAATTTGATATCTAAGTTAAAAATCATCCCAATCACGCCATATAAAGTACAAAGTGATAGATTATGCTCCGAGTAACATATCAATTTAAACATATAAGCTTCAGATTTCTGGAACAATTTCTAGGCGGATTAAATCTCCGTATACGTGATAATAGCGCCAAATATACCGCGCGCTTATTGTCTCAAACTGGCCAAAATAGCAATCTTTAAATCTCTATAACTCTACAAAAAAGATCATAGTAAATTGTTTTTCAATTTAAAGCTCAAGACAAAAATACCTTTCGAATGATGTAAGAAAGTTTTGTAGTTAAAAATTCGATATTTGTCTGAGAAAAAAAACCACCCGAACACAAATATCCGCTACTTTCGTTACGAAAGTCGGAACAATTATTTGCCATGCATGTGCATAAAAACTCGCCTCAAATGGGCTCGTTTTCGATTTCATTGCTTATATGTCAAATCAGATAAACCACACCCTACCAAATCATTGTATCAGACTACCAAAAATTCTTTTCGTATATTAAAAATTCTGAATCAATTTGATTGCTTAAAACCTAAAAATCGGGCATGTTTTGCTGATTTATACATAGCGGGTCGAGGTGCTCATCTGTTGTTTCGACTTTAAAATTCGAGCACATAAAGGAGCTCAACCAAAAATGAATGGTCGAGACAGGGGTTTGGGTCGAGCACAAACTCAACCCATACCGCGAGCACGGTCGAGACATATCAAAATTTGGTCAACCATGGTCAAAAGATACCACGACCAAGTTCGAAGCATCAAAATTTAGTCGAGAATGGTCGAAACATATCCACATTTTCTCCAGACGGTCAAAAAATTAAAACAAGGTCGAGCACGATCAAAACAAATCCACATCTACTCGAAGCGGTCGAAACATCAAAATGTATTCGAGCTAGGTCAAAACATGTTCAAACTTGCTCTAAATGGTCCAAACATCGAAATCTGATCGAACACCTTTGAAACAGATCCACATTTGCTAGAGATTAACTAAACATCAAAATATGGTCGAGAATGGTCGCCACGTATCCAAAATTGCTCAAAATGGTCAAAATATTGAAACTTGTTCAAGCCCGGTAGAAACATGTCCACATTTGCTCAAGACAATCAGAACATCGCAAATTGTGCGAGCGAAGTCGAAACAACTCCACATATGCTCGAGACGGCCGAAACATCAAATTTTGGTCGAGTACGGTAAAAAAAAAATCCGCATTCGCTCGAAAATGTCTAAACAGCAAAAATTGGTCGAGAATTGTCGAAATGTATCCAAATTTGCTCATGACGGTCGAAACATCAAAATTTGCTCGAGACGATTGAAACATCAACATTTGATCGAGCAAGTTTTTTCGCTCGTTTGAATATCTATATAAAAGAATAATCGAGTCATTTGCCTGCAATTTATTTTTTTTCTCTGCCTTCTTTTTATAAATTTTTTTGCTGACTCGATAACTTTACTACTGGTGTTGAGTTCCTTATTTTTAGCTATACTACATCCTAACATTTGACGGAACTTACGCTCAAACTTTTGGCAATTAAAGGTTTAAATTAGATATTAGGGCAATCAACACTAAGAAAGTTGTTCAAGGTATCTTGCTTATTTACTATCACCATAATCGAAAAACGATGGTTTTAGGATGGTTTTGGGACTTCAGTTTACATCTCAATGAGCCAACAATGAGCAGGATATTAGAAAACAGCTGATTGCTTTCGTCAGAAAATTAGAACAAAAAGTATTTAGACCGAAAAATCTGTTTTGTTTAGCTTATTACAAAGGTCATCTGTAACAAAAAATCAAAGAAGTTGATAAAGAACAGTTATTAATCTGCACAGGGAAGTTATTCAGCGACAGAATGTTATTTACTTTTTTTAGAGCCGCAACTTTCTTAGAGGGTAGGGTGTCTATTCGTTTTGCAGAGAAAACTTTTGTAGCCAAACCAACTAGCTGTTGAAAGACAGTTGAATGAATTAAAAATAAAGCTATACTTGCTGAAAATGGGCTTCAGAATAACGCCTTTTATATAAAGTCTAGGTGTTTACCCCGATATTGGTCTGCGGTTTTGCTCAAAACAGTTTCAGCTCATTTTGTTACAAAAATTGTTGTCAGTCTCCAGCGAAAAAACTTGATGCGTCACATCCGCTGTAGAAATTTATGACCACAACAATTTTTGAGCCGAATATTTGCCCATTCCCATACCTCACATGGGCGTCAATTTTATAGTGTAACGAGTGTTTTAACATTACGAGGCCAAACTTTGCACTGGATAGACACACAATTTTGTGTCTGCATGTTCTTGGATTCCAGAGACAAGTCTTTAAACATGGTAAAACTTTGTCGGAACGATCAAAGGAAAGTAAAGAACAAAAGAAGAACAAAGGGAGCGTCCTTGTTGCGGATTCCGCGTATAATTCACAAAGTTCACAGTTTGGCCTCGTAATGAAGAATGTTAGTCACGAGGACCGAATATGCTTGTCATGGCTTAATTAGTCAATATGACAACTTTCAAAATAATCGGACATCCATAGCGAATGACTATTTTCACTTGTAAAAGTTCGCAGGCGGAGGGCAAAAGGAAAAAGAGCTGTATTTTGTTTCCAAGCAAGACAATGTACAGTTGTCAGCTGCAATTATTTCATCGAAAATTACTTACTTTATTTCGGCATCCGGTTTTACTAACATATCCCTGCAACTGCGCACTACCGGAGGGTTCCATTTTGTTGCCCAAATCCCGTAAATTTTGTGACCCTCAACCGTTTCAGTCTAGAGTTCCTCAATCTGAGCTTAAAATTTAAACTGAGAACTGATTTTGGTTCTCTGGAACTGTACCGACCTCTGATATAAACCATCAGGTCACTGCTTAACCGCTTGTACATTGGGTTATTGAACTTATTATTCAATGTTACGAAATGAGATTAATGGAGCCTGATCTAAACTACTTTTTATGATTAGATAAATTAGATATTTTACCACTGTAAAGTATTTAATATTAACCAATCATGATCCATCTAACTAACAACCCACTTATTTGTAAGTGCTGAAATTACTTGTAATTTCAGCACCAGAGAGATTTGAATTTAACCTAGAAATTAGTTGTCTCTCCAAGAGAACTTCAGCAGCCGCAACAAACCAGTATACCCTAGATCTATTGAGCCTAGCAGAGACTAGTTAAACACCCTGAGACTAGAAAGTATAAGAGTAAGATTAGGATCGGTATTAGACTAAGAAGTTGCACGAATCTATCCGGCCGAAAATAAGATAGCGTGACGAGCAGACGGTGTACCCTATCCGAAATTAATCTATGAGTCAACCACATCGGTCCTAACTCATCTGGTGCGACCATAAGTCTCGAAGAAGACCTTAATAGCTTAGATTTAACCAAAAATAGATTAGAATTTAGACAAAACATTTTAAAAATGTTATACGATAATAATTTAATCGAAATGTCTCTACGACTCAATAGATCAGAGCCGATATTCCGAACGATAACAGAACTACCCGGAATTGGAAGAAGACCTCGAACAAGAGACGACATACGACAAAGTAGACACTTACCATATAGTTTTATGATTGTACGGCAAAAGCCAACACAAACTTTTATATTTAGAATCTTATTAGCAATGAATTTAGATTTTCATTTGCAAACATAAAACTTTTAAGTCAATCTTCATGATCATTTCAGGAGCTAAACAAAATTATTAATATACAATAAAGATTGATAAAAAAATCTCAGATCGTTTTCTTAAATTCTGCAGTCTTATATAAAACATGTTTGAAAAATATTTATTGAAAATCAAAATAAAAGTTAGTAGCATGACAATAAATTGCTAGTAATCATAAAATCATCTGGTGTCCCAGCTTCATCACCTAAACATAACAGTAATCACAACACCAATATCATTAAAAAACTAAATCTTTTTCTTAAATAAATTTAAACCAAAATAAATTATATTCACTTAATTTTAAAATTAGAACATCAAGGCTTATCCTTGGATCTTAATAAATTTTCTATATCATTAAATTTAAAATCTGATCATCAAGGCCTATCCTTGGATCAAAATGAACAATTTAGTTCTCTCCACCTACTTAACAAGTGTCTAAGGACCTCAAACGTCGATTCACTATCCAACCCTTCCAAAAAACCTAAGACTAATAGAAATTTTTCAACAAAATTAACCATTCAAAATTAGTATAAACAGTGAAGAACTTCGTTTATTCATCCTTCACTTGAACCCTCCTCTTACCAGACCCAGGATAGATCTTAGACTTAGTAAGTTTAAAATAGTACCTAACGAACTACGAACTAATTATACCTGAACCTTGTGGATCGATTTACTATTCTCCAACCCTTGAACACAATCACTACCCCTAAGTAAGATTAAGTAAGTTAACACCTTAGCTTAGACTAGCCACGAGAAAGAAAAAAAATCATTCTTCGGAATCGATATACCTTTCTCTCCAACCCTGAACAAAAAGACCCAGGTTAAGCTAACCAAAAAATCGTAAGGACTAACAGTCTAAGAAAATAGAAATCACCAAACAACTTTTTGCATCCCTCATCCTAAACCTTATGTCATTGAAAAATCTAGGAAATAAACAAACAATCGTTTGACACAACGGTGAGATAGATAACCGAAAATACGATCTTGTCATCACACCTCATACACAAACAGTTGGATACATTAGAACAAAACGACTAACAATAAAAAGAAAAATAATAAACAAACAAAGACAAATCACACGAAAAAGGTTTTCAAAAATAGAAATGCATTTTCAGGATCAGAAGCCAAAAATTTAGATGAACTCTACAAATTAAAAAAATCCATTGATAAAAATTGTCCTATTCACGATCAAATATATTTTTCCGATTCAGAAACAACTTCAAATTCATCAAAAAGAGGAAAAAGAAGAATAAAAAAGCAAAACAAACACAAACCAGTACACTTGTATAATTGGAATCAACCAATTAGACACATCGATAGTTATATATTAACAGTCATTAAACGAAAAAATGAGCCACACTCAAAGTGACGATAGTCCAGATGACAAAGAGGTTTACCCCTTCCTCATAGATGCACCCGATAATAGAGGGCAACATGATTTTTGCAAGAATTTACTCGTAAATTTGTTTGAACCAGGAATCAGCCAATGCAAAGCAGAATTCTCAGATGTAAAAATCAAAAGACAAATTATTGAACATTATCTGAAAGATATATGTAATTTAACACAACAATATGGAATCTACACCATAGAATTCAGCACACCAAATACGAATCATCGTAAATATGTAATTCAAACAGTATATCTTGAATTAGAATTTTCAAAAGTATTCTTAGAAGATATTAAAAGCATACAATATCATAACTCACAAAGAGCAAACTCCATATTTACTAACGAGGTTTTTGCAATAATATATAGCTATATTTCAATATTAGAAAGAACAGAATTTCAAAGTATCTCACCAACTGAGACATCCAAACATACAAAAGTACGACATGAAATCTCATTATTTTCAACTTTTCTACATATAATCAAAGAAAATTTCGCTAAAGACGAGGTTTCACAACACAAAAAACAGGACTTACAAAAAATTTTGGCATGGTTTATAATATATTATTTCACACATAATATAGATTTAATTTCGCATGCAAGAAAAACTTTCAGACCTCAAAATTCAAACGATGATACCGCCATCACAGAACAGTCAGACTACGTTTGGGACCCTGAATGGTCTCATCCTACATTTATAAATATCCCACAATCAATCTCAAGTCAAGCAAAAAGTACAATATCTTACCAAAGAGATTATGTAAAAGTAGTACCACTAACCATTGATGCAACACCATTAATTTACAATACATTTTTACCAGATACGCGAAATAACAGTTTAAATTCGACCGTCATACACAATGAAAACCTTAATGGAACTAGGAATCTTACACAACAAGATATCCAAACACCATCACACTTCATAAATGAAGAAATTGTCCAAACAACAACAACTACACAACAAAGTATTTCACCAATACATCCAAATTTAACAACACCAAGAATTACAAACACTTCACTGGCACAAGTAACCTTACAATCAACCGTTAAACCTTCGGTTGCTCCAAAATATTCACATATGGATTATCAAACATATAGACCCATGACAGTACCATCAAAACCACGAAGAACGTTCACAAGAAACACTTTTGCAGAACACAATTAAAATTATGCACAATCGTCAAAAACAAACTACCCCACACGAAAAACTAATAATAATCATGTGTGTTCTCACTAATGGAATAACCCAATGACAACAACCAACTCAGTAAATTTTCGGACTAATTCACATCCTCCACAGGATCATAGTGAAAATTACCCATTCTTTCACCAAAATAAAAATAAAAAGCAAGCACCTCATCATACGGAAAATTTATCATCTGATGATGATTATTTACAACCAGACATTTTTGCACCATATACCCAAGAATGTCGCAAACAAGGATCGCGACGACCTCATACATATAATAGAATTGTTTCTCCAAATCCAACGAATACACGAAATCAACAACCAATACATATGCCAAATCCAACTAATACACAATCTTTTCAACCAATTCAATCACAAAACTCAATGACTATGCACTCGTATCAACCAACTCAAATGCAAAATGAAATACCACTCCCATATTACCTTCAACAACACGAAATAACAAAAAATCAATTTTCAAATTTTTCGGAAATGCCAAATGCCGCAGAATCACTACAGATGACAATGAAACCATACCGCATGGGTGGATCATCAAAAACATCAAATAAACCACCAATGGTATTCACAGGAACAAATCCTGAATATTCTGTAGAAGATTAATTAAATTTAATTTTAAATATAGGACCTGAACCAATTAATACGCCACTACATCAAAATTGGATACATAGACGCACAGCGTTAATACAAACAACACTTGATGGCGCAGCTCAAAGATGGTTTTCAGTTTTACCTTTAGACATAAAAACAGATTGGAAAACATTCACACAAGAATTTTCAAAAATGTTTGACTCCGAAAGAAACAAACAACACCAAAGAGTTTTATGTAATGAAATTTGCAGATTACCAAATGAAACCATCAAACAATTAGCAGTACGTATCGAAACACTAGTTCGAAAAGCATATTCACTAAATACACATGAAAATAAAAACACAAAAATGACAGAAATTTTAATGATGACCTTAACACCTCAATTAAGGAAAATAGCAATAAAAAAGAAAGCATCTCATCCATCTTCAATTCGAGAGCCAGATTTAGATTTCCCAAAACTAGTAGACAAACTAGAGCAAGCGGAAATCACAATGAAACTTGAAGAAACAGAAAATCTAAAACTACAACATGTTAATCGAATTGAAACAAACACTACACATACAAATAACATACAGGAATCAGATACAGACCTAGTTGAAAAAATCACTGAAATACTAAATATTTATGAATAACACCCAAATTTTAAAGGCAAACCATCTTTCAAAAAATGGTGTAATTATTGCCGACGTTACGGACATAGTACTTCCGATCGTAGACAAAAACAACAAGATAACCAAAACAAACCTCAAAAGCATAAAGAACCAAATAAATCATTCTATCAATATATGAAGAAATATCAAATTCTACCAAACAAAAATGTATACAGTAACAACAGTTCAGGAAAACCACTTCCGAACAACACCAATTACACAAGGAATCAATCACCATATAACTCAATACACAGAATTCTTCACAAAATCTTTATAGTCGATCGAATAGTCGAAATAACTAAACGAGATCAAATTCAAATGCAACACAATTTGTTTCTAGATCCAATTCCCAATCAAACCCAAGAAATAAACATTATTCCAATAATCAATCACGAAACTCATCATATAACAGAAATAGAAACTATACACATAATCGAAATAGAAGTTATTCGAACAATCGAAACCAGAATTACCCGAAAAATCGATCAAAAAATAACTCATATAACAGATCAAACTATCACACACCAAATGACAATTATCAAAACAGATCACGGAAAAATTCACAAAATCGAAATTCAAGTTATAATAATCAATACAGAAATTATTCCCAATCACCACATAGGAATAATAACCATTATAATAATTCTAAACATCGATACAGAAGTAGTACACCAAAACATCAAAGACAAATTAATCAAGTACAGTCAAATGAAGAAACAACATCAGACCCCCCAGGTATTGATGACACAGGAAATAACGAACTACAACTAAATCAAATAAATTGTGGATCATCAGATACAGAAAGTGATACAGAAAATACCATCTCCATAAATATGATAACAGTCGAAAACGACTACGAACCTATGATATATGAACAACCTTTTTCATCACATTTATATGAAAATCAGTTGGAACTCCTTCACAATTATTATATTGAACCCATCAATACTTCACAAACTGCACAAGAAATAAACGAAATTAACACGGTAAATAAACCCAATGAAAATGACAAAACAAAATTTTAAACACAAATCATATTTATCAAAATATACAAAAAAAACAACCCAGAGAAAAAATTTGGACAATACCATTTCTCTTAGAAAGTCCAAGAAACAAAAAATTTCAACCACCAGATCTTGAAATTGATTTTTTAATTGATTCAGGAGCAGAATCAAACATAATTAACATTCCCACATGGAATGAAATCAAAACATTGCATCCAAAATTAACGCTTCTTGCAACCTCTAGTAAACTAGTAACAGCACAAGGATCAACTTAAGTAAATTATGGAAAAGTCCAATTATTCCTCCTCCCCACAAGAACAATGGAGCAAAATAAAATTCTAAACAAACCGTTTAAACAAATATTTCATATCACTGATATTAAACACAATATCATTGGCATACCATTTATATCAAAATACATACCAACAATCAACATCTTGAATAGTAAAATACTAATCAAAGATAAGTAAACAAAAAAAATACAGCTCTAACATTTTTTCAAAGATTAAATAAACAACCACCATTCTTCTCAAAATTTTATCCAATTTATAACCAACAACGGAAACACCTGAAACCACTATCAGGAAATATATATAACTTTTCAATAGAACAAGTTCACCAATATGATAAAAGTCAAAATAAACAACAACTCTTTATGTCAGACTTTGAATTTAAACCTGTTCATAAGTTTTTCTAAATCACGATTTCATCTATAAAATATTTGAAAAATACGAATTCAGACATCATTTTGCTTCATGTGTATAACAATACACCGTATCAAGTAACATTACCCTTAGGACTTTTAGGATATTGCGAAACAAACGCTACAATATCACCCGTACATGAAATAGCATACCGCGTAAATAATATACTCCAATTATTAGATATTTGTCAATCCACAATTCTTAACGAGGAACTATCCATAAATAACATAATAAGCAATGAAAAGAGGAACACAGATTATTTCACAAAAACACCATATTTTAAACCAACATTCAATATAACAAATTACACAAAAGAACAACAACAATTTTTGACGATGTTTAACTTTGAACACTCGCAAATGACACAAATCGAATTTGACAAACTAGCAAAACAACTGTTAAAATATTCAACAGTCTACGCAACATCAAAGCAAAATTTGATATTGGGAAAATCAGTTCATCACTACATCTCCCGTTAAAACCTGACGCAGTTTTCAAAAATCAAAGAGCAAGTAAAGTACCAATTCATTTACACGATAAGGTAAATAGATTACTAGATATTTTAGAACAATACAAAATTATCTCACCAGTAAACAAAGAAGAACAACCAAAAGGTAACACATTTATTAACCCTGTTATAATCCTAGCAAAAGGAGAATCATTTAAAACAGTTTTAGACGCTAGATATCTCAATTCACTAATAGACGAATCAAAATGCAATTGGCCTATTGAACCATTACAAATTTTTTAACCAAAAAATAATCGGAAAATACTTTACAACCGCAGATATGAATAGTGCATACAATCAAATGCCACTAGATGAACAATCACGACGTTTAGCACGATTTGTTATTGGAAATCAACAATATGAATTCAACCGCCTATTCTATGGAATATCCATAGGACCAGCAGCATTTTCAGCTTTTATGAGCAAAAGTTTTAGACCACTAAAACTCAAGAAAAACGCAATCACCTATTTAGGCGATGTTTTTATGCAATCACAGACAAAAGAAGAAATGTTTACAGTTTTAGAACACTCTGATAAAATACTTCAAAACAAAAATCTGAAGGCTGCCCCCGATAAATCACACTTCTTTTTAACACGAGTTAAATTTTTTGGACATAATATAGAAAGAAACACAATCTTTCCATTAAAATCACGCATTGATGCTATTCAAAAACTTCAACCACCAACAAACAAAAAGAAAATCCAAGAATTCCTTGGAATGTTAAATTTCTTAAGCAAGTACGTTTACAAAATGCAATTATATTTAAGCCCATTCTATATTATCCTCAGACAACAAAATAATTTTGAATGGATCACTGAACATCAAACACGATTTGAAGAAATTAAAAAACTTTTAACTGAACAAATTTCAAACACAATCCCAGATCCAAATCAACCATTCTATGCAATTTGCGATGCTTCAAATTTAGGCATCGGCGCAGCATTACTACAATCACACAGTGGTACAAATAAAATGAAAATTATATCAGCAAATTGCCGATTATTCACTCAAGCAGAGCTACGACTCTCAGCTCTAATGAGAGAGTATACAGCTATAATTTATACTTTACAGAATATGAATTTCTGATACTTGGATCAAAACATCCAACAGTTCTATTCACAGATCATAAACCAATCATTTTTCTCTTTTCACAAAAGTCAAATCCAAATCACCGAGTTTATAGATTTCAATTAATTCTAATGAAATTTCCAATCTTACATATAGTTTGGACAGCAGGAAAGAATCTTGCATTACCAGATACATTAAGTCAAAATACACCACTTGAAATATTTACACGAAAAACTACAGTTGAAATACCCAAAAATATAAAAAAATTTTACCTTGCAAAAGACGAAACATCACCCCGACTAGAATGCAAATATGCAGCAAAAACTGACATTGAACAATCACAAATAAATAACCTACAACACTTCCCACTTTACTTAGATTGCCAAAATAATCACTACGAAGTTGATCTACTTGGAACATCAACTTTCACTCCAATTCCATACTCACAATGGATAAAAAATAACACCCAACAAAAACGAATAAAACACCACGCAAATAAAAAAGACCTTTTTCTGTTAATTGAAAAAGAAAATTTAACTGATAAAATAAATTTATCAGGACCACAAACAAATGATTCAAAATACATAATAAATCAAGTTTTTGACCTCCATGACCCGCTTGACACAATTCCCTTATCTAAATTAAAGATTGAAAATATTTTTCTCCCTCTAACAGATAAAATACAATTAATATTTTGAAACAATATCAAAATCTTGACCCAGTAATTAGACAACTAAAATCATGGCACAAATACAAAACTAAGCCCGTAAAGGCAGATACCACAATTTTAGGAAATAAAACACTCCTCCGATATTTCCGAAAATTTAATAATACAACAATTAATGAAAACACAGACCTTCTAGAATATCAATTAAATGATTCTACAGTTCCCTGTCTCCCTTTAAGTATGATTCTAATAGCTTTTAACATTTCACATACACAAAACATTAAAGGACACTCTGGATCAGAGAAAACATATTCAAATTTTACACAAAATTTTTATTTCCCAAATGCACCAATTTGGATAAAAGTACTATATAATGGTTGTATAGTATGTCAGCTAAAAAAACCTTATCCAAATCAAAAACAAATAGCACAAAAACAAGATTTTAAAGGACAAAGTTTATATTTTAACCACCGTATTTCATTCGATACAAAAGGACCAATTTCACCATCCTCCTAAGAAAACTCCTACATTATGGTAAGTGTTGATGCCTTTACACTTTCTGTAGCACTCAACCCAGTACCACATTGTAACGCTTATTATGCTTACACAACACTTTATGAACACTGGATAGCTAATTTCGGATTACCCGAAACTTTAGTTACAGACAACGGTACAGAATTCATAAATAATGAAATTATCACACTATATCATTTATATAACATTAAGCACAAACCGCGTACATCTCATGCACCTTGGACAAACGGTTTAGTCGAAGGTGTGAACCGTTCACTACAAGAATATCTTAGATGTATCATAAATGAAAATGATACAAGATACACAGAATGGTCAGCAGATGTAAATTTATTTCCGTTAGCATATAATTCACAAATTACGACAACTCTAGGAATGTCACCATACGAAATGGTTTTTAATCAAAAGCCACGTAAACCAATTATGTTTACAGCAAACTCTCATAAAAATGCACAAGGTCATTGCCAACCAAGTAAAGACTCAGTTTGTTATAACCTACCTTTACACACGCATGATGAAGATCATTTTCATCACCCACAAATCCTTAAATTAGCCTCCGGTACACACACCGAATGGATTTTAAATAGAGACAACAAACAATGAAATTTACCAAAAATTAACAAAAAAATTGTTGCAAAGGCAAAACATTAACGAACAAATGTTTTGTCTACGCCTAAAGTAAAAATAGGACCATAATAATTTAGCCTGAAGTACAAAAATCTCAAAAATACCCCAGATCACCTGACAAATAAAAATAAAGCAAAGAAGAGCTCCCGAACACCATAAAATTCGCCCCCAACAACTTTTCACAAAACTCAACCCACTTGTCAAAAAATCAATAAATAATTCGATCACACTTGAAAGTTTACCCAAACAACAAAAACTATTTGACCAAGAAGCCATTTCTTAAATGCTCTTCTCTCGATCAGTCAACACAATTTTCAACATTTTCATAAACTTTTTAACAATACTTAAACTTTTATTCATATTTCTCTTTGATACTTTTGAAGCTTTTATAATAATTTTAACCAGTTGTTGCAATATTTTTAAAATTTTCTTCTCCCTATTTGAAATATATCTCCAACTTTCCCAAGTCATTGGCCATATTCACAGGTACGAACACGCAAAGTTAATTTAAATGATACGAAACATTTTTAGTAGAACAGATATTTTTAAAACTATTTGTAATTTTTATAACATTTTTATCATCCCTAATATTGACAATATGCAAATGTATAAAAAAGGCAATCATAACATTCGCCTTAGCAACAATCCTTTTGATTCTTTTTCTTGAAGAATACTACAATACACATAAATTTTTTCACAAAAAGAAATCGATCAAAAAATCCTCAAAAATTGCTAACCAACAATCACACAGTCAGTCTTCACCAACAACATCCCAAGAAAACCCGACAATACCTACAACTACGCAAAATCCCCAAACATCTACACGAATTTCTTTCCAAGATAACCCATACACTTTTGAAGAACGACACGCTCGCTTATCTGAACCATTAGAACCAGTTCAGCGACAGGCACCTCTAAGTGAACCAACATATAATTTGTACCCAACACTACCACAAGAATTAAGTAGAATAAGAAATATTAGTCAAAATCAAAATTTAGTTGAAATAAATAGACAAATTATACATCCACGACGAAATAGAAATTTTCAAACCCCCCGAGTTCATTTTGATATACCCCAATCCCCATCACCAAGTACTCCAGAAAACCCAATTAGCATATTACCGGAAACCCCTACACTTCTTTCACAACGTAGCACCTCAAGTATACCCTCAGATTACTTAGGTTCAACACCAATATCTGAAAGAATACGTGACAATCCCTTTAACCCCCCAAACCAAACATCACGACTACCATATTGGACAACACAGTCATTCACACAAGGTGAACCAAATTTATTAAATGACCCAATAGATATTTCTACGGATACAACAACATCATCATCACTACCAGAAACATTATCACTACCGTCAACACCATCAATAAGCCAGATTTCACCGACGCCTTTCCCCCTAAATTTTCCAATTAACCTCGACGCTAGATATCGAGAACAATCATCAACAAATATCCCTTTAAGATTAGATTGGAACACGTTCACTGCACCCCACCATTATTTGGACAACATCCAGAAAGTAACCGACTCCACAATTGGGCACTCCATAGACTACAATATAGACAAGACATCCACGAAGACATTCGTGACCATAACATCCAAATACTCCAACAAAATAGTCTACAATTAAAATCTGAAATAACGGTTAAACTTAACAACATTGCTCAACATCCTTACCCATTAAACCCACCCAATATAGCAGCTCAATCGCTACCACCACCATTTATAACAACTGAAGTAATATATAATTACGACAGATATACCAAAAAGACAATTGGTTACATCACATTTTATAACCCGTACTCAGGATTATCATACACATGTATATTCTAAAAATATTGATATTTCTCCAACTCCTTTTTTTAATAATCTCCGATCACAACACAAATCCTTCTCCCCGCACAGGACCCCAGGACTTATTACTAACACACTACGATTGTGAAGAAAATGAACAAAAAACACTACACAAATATGCAATAAATCAAGTATCACAATGCGAAACGGAACCACAAGCTATAGAAACTACAAATGTAATAGCGACACTATATTCAAAAGCCCGAGCAACAACAGTCATAGGATATAAATTTACAGCAACATTTTCCGAAAAGAAGGTACATTGTTCGCAAGTTTCAAACGGAAATAAAAACCGACTTGACCATGAATCATTCTACCAAAGTAATATAGAACGACTTCTACATCTAAATCCCGATGATTGTAAAAATGAGCCACTCAGATTAAACATCACAAGAAATAAAAACACCGACAGAAAAATAGTATATTTTCAAGTCTTTGCCGATTCTGTACATCAAGCAGAACTTGAAAGATATCAAGGACATAAAAAACTAGATGGAAATTACCCATACAACGGCGCGCACGGAAGATTAACTTATGACATACACGATAAGCACTAGATACCACACATTGGTATAAATAACCCATCAAACTGCAAAGCAGACACAAAAAATAAAGGATATCAAGAAATAATGTTTTTCGATTGGAAAATACAACTCGAAAAAATACAACTCACACGAGATTTATCAAACAACACAATGATCTATCAAGGAACCCTGTAAAAACTACCCTGTAAAAACGATCAAGGTTATTGTGATCCTACAACACGGACACAAGCAACAATTGTTTGGTTTCCCGAAGATACATGTACAAAATTTCAAGTAGCAAAAATACACGCTCGAATGATAAAATTTCACGAAAAATATTTTATACAATCAATTCCATATGAACAAGTCCATCCATCACGAAAACAAAGTACTGATTTTCGAAATATCCATAATATAGAAAATAAATTAACACGTTTTCAAATATATCAAGAAACAGAAATTGCATGCAAATACAGAAACCCACTTCACAAAACACATTATTCTGAAATATTAGTTGAATACGAAAAAGGTTTCGACATAACCACTGGAAAAATAAAAATTGACCCTTATGCCACAGGTCATCCTCTACACGAAGGAACATCATATATACCAGTTAACTTTCAAAAAAGTAATGGTCAACCTGGTGGACATCTAAAGCCACATGACACTAGAAGCACACGTTTACAAGAACTATCACTAATGAATAAATCTTGTTTTGCTAATATCCACTATGATATCCACTTAGATATGAAGTTAGACTACACGATTAGTCGAGTTTTTCAAGAAATGTCACTCTCCGAATTAGAAACACTTCACCAACTATGCGAATTAGAAAGGACACAAACACTACAATCACTTGCACTAGCAGTGTTAAAAATACCCTACGCAGGATATTTACTATCAGGAAAGAGATCAAATTTTCTGGACTACGAAGGAAACATTTTATGGTTTTATACTTGTACAAAAAAAGTAACCCCACTATATGTTTTTGAAGATAAGAGATGCTATAAAAGAATCCCTATCTTTTATAAAAATAAAGTACATTTTGTTGACACACTTTCAAGACAAACATATTTTTGGGATACCGCAGTCCCATGTGGATCAGAAAACAGCCACAATGTCGTACAATTGAACCCTGATGAAGATAAATATTATCTTCTTACCCCATACCCTACGTTAATGCAATCACTCAAAAAATTTTCACCCGAAAGCTTCAGAGCTATTGCTCGTAACCCAAATTTGGTTTTACAATCAATTGGAATATATTCGAAATCCGATATCCAACACCACATTAGAACACAACAATTCCAGGAATTATTAACACAAATGGACACTATACAAAGACAATCAATTGACCAAAACTTACGCAAACTTGCCGAAACCGCAGGATTTGCAGATATCTATACACAAGATTATAGCGGATATTTTGAAGACATTAAAGACTATATATGTCTAAACGGTGAAAATCTCGATTTTCTAGGATGGCCCCATTACATCTTAGAAAAATTAACTATCCTATACGCAATGTTTAACTTTATAGGATTTCTTTTTTCACTCTTAAAAGGAATCTATAACACATGCGCTATACACACACAAGTAAATAGACAAGCAAGTGTAGCACGCATACTATTTGCAGGACTTTTTGGAATTTTTTCATCATCAATTAACAAAATTCTTCTAGACGCACAAATCAAAGAATATAATACAAAAATAGCGACAACAGAACACATACAACGAAGAACATAATAACATAGAAGTAACGCCTACACCACCACAGTTGCCACCCCTACCACATAACCATCCGTTATCCTTAGTCCCACGTAATTTCCAAAACCTAGCAATAAAACATAACCCAAACATTAGACCAAACATATCGCAAAGTCCCATACAACATATAATGACACATCACTCACAAGATGATAATACATATGAACAAATTATAGAACAACCCCATACCACCGCTTTTCAGTCTCAAATCTCAGCTAATCATTTTTTAAGCCCACGATGAGCCGACAACTGGAATCCCTACACCGCTCAAATTCCCATCCAACCAACCTCAACACTCCAATCACAATAATCCCACTTTTTGCTTTCCCGCCACCCGATTTTCCGACTATTAATATAACATCAAGCATGAATTCGGATAGTAATTCAGATATTTCAGTTTTATACTCCATTTCACAACTTAATAACCCTAATATAGGAAACCTTGACGAATTTGCAGACTCCGAACCATCTCCATCCAATAATTTTTAAACCAACTCCTCAGTTTTTTCAAAGCCCCCTTTTCGACCGATCCCACTAAATAATCCACTCCCGTCCGTTTCTACTCCCTCTTATGCTTCACAAGTAACGCCAACCTGTTCTCCATTTCATTCCGACCGATCATCTAATTCTCCCGATACTCCCCAAATCTCCCAAGAACTCGATAAATTTATCACCCTACAACAACAGCTAATACACCCTAACACCATCACTATAAATCAAATTTCATCCACAATAGAATCCTCAAACCCACCTACTCCTACACCCTCCTCAGCTTATACTGCATCAATAGCACAATCATCCACATCCACCGAATCATCAAATAGCAATCACCGAGCTTATCGCACTTTCAAAAGAAAATTCCCAAACCATCCATTCCCGACCAAACCAGGAACAGCCTGCGAGTATATTAATCATCCACACCACACCAACACGAAAGATTTTCTAGCAATCACCTTACTTCATTCCCACAATATACTTTCAACACACCTAACCACACTAACGACACACGTAGTTTTGTAGATGAACATGTCTTAATGCCTACACTTCATTGGACAGCATATTACCATTTTACTAATCCGCTTTGCCTGCCACTATCTAATACTCATAACGATATAGAAAAGAATAAAGATATGCTGTATCGACTCACCACACCACTAACACATAGACAATTTACTTATATAGGATATAAAAAATCACTAAAAACATTCACTGCACCCCGAGCTAACGAATTTGCAATAGAATATTACGACCATATTATCATCCGAACTAATCAAGACCAATTTTTAGATGAAGATCGCTTCGCTAACCCACAACTAACAGAAAAATTCTTCATTAAAACATCATATGTATTCACACTTAATATTTTTGATAGAAAGTATGATCACATCATTTCTGAAGCACTAACTGATATGCAAGCTTACGAAAGTTTTAAAGAAAAATTTCAATTATTTTCACTAACCTTTCACTTCCTTGCACCACATGAACGCGATTTGCACTGTTCACACGACATTATGTTACGCACTAAACAGACTCACACATATACATACTATCGCTTCATACAAAATCATTTTGATCTACATACTCTATCAAGACAACCACACCATCGCTTTCAGTTTCTTAACTCGAAGTACACTTCACCATTTTTTTTTATAAATTTCACCTATTGCATCAAAGATACTAACCTCCACGGCATCCTCCGCAATTATGACCCAGTAACACAAATGTATATATTTTGTCCCATCGCGAAGACCTTTAATGCCGAAGAATCCAGACCCTTCCTTATCCCACATGAATTTATCCAACCGATAGAAATCCCTATATTAGAATTTATTCACAATACTAAATTCAATCACAAAATATATAATCTCATCCAAAACACACTTTATGAGTTTGCAGTAGGCACCGAAGAACTAAAAGCAATTAATGCACTTCAATTGCTTTGGCCACTGCCCCAAACTAAAAACATCATTGGCATACTAGCAAAACTACTAACAAATTCAGACGTAATACGCGAAATCTTTCCCCACGACTTTTTCCCCGACCATTAACAGGTAAGTATAATTTACAATTATTCTTAACTATTAAATTTAAATTAATACTAAGCATTCGTTCAATACTCATGTTTCTTTTAGATTTTTAGTCTTCATACCACGATCATCTGCAAAAAACAGAAAAGAAAAATAAAAAAGAAACTTGTTAAAATTATTCTAAACTTCATTAATATTTTCCACAAGATAATCTGATAAAATTCATACCAAATGTAGTAAATTGCTTTATAAATTTTTCCCCCATAAAGCAGTAAATTGAAATATGATGAAATTTTATAACTTTAAATTTCCCCCAAAAACTAGCAGTAAAATTAAAATTCTACGTAATAAATTGATAAAATGAAAATTCAGTACTAACTTTTTGATATTTTCATTCACTCGCACAGGAATTTCATCCGAACTCGCACAGCTCGCCCACGAAGAATTGTTTAAATAATGAATTTCAGTTTCAAGTTTTCACACTCAACAACTCTAACACACGATAACAAGTTTCAAACTTTCCTTTCACCCGGTTGGAAAGGAATTATATACTATACCAAACTAAACAACGCAGCTTACTAAACACCACAAATCATAAAATAACAGCATTACTAAGAAAAGAAAACCAACGGTACCCAAACCGGATTAACCCAGTTTAAAACTGGATAATTTATTCTTTTGAAGACTATTATAAAGTCTAAGAAAGAAATAATAAAACACAAAAAATTCGAAAGACAAACCCATAAAAAAACAATTTGATTTTTTAAAAAAGGACACAACCAAAGGAACATAAGAAAGACCAACATGAACCCAACATAAAACGTTATTACATAACAGGACTTCTCAAAGAAACCGCACGAAATCATACTCCCACTCCTGGCCTAACCCACCAGAGACGACGTCCTGAGCATGCTCTATAGCCGGCCTAACCCACCGCGCTACATCCACGCTTTGTGACCACACTCCTATTTTTAATAAGAGGTACGCAAGAGTGAGTAACTCTTCAAAACAACCGAACTAAAACAAAATGCTTTTGTGAAAACAACTAACTAAATTCATAATTAAAAAACTGAACTAATAAAAATTTTATAAAATGTAAATCATACCTTGCAGTATATAGATCAGCACACAACAACAAAGACGAACATCCAAAGACAAAATGACCCCACTACACTCGAACAAGAATGGCTAACCACAACCGATATGCCGTCCACAATCACAACTCAAAGGATTTAGAGTACGACTTGACTTCGCAGAAAAGGACTTCATTGAACTAGACCAATGACCACATCGATGTTCAAGTATACGTACAGATCCGATTTACAAGGCATCCCCTCCACGCACAATCTCCACGCCATTCCCAGACGAGGTTGAACACAAAACAAGTTCTCTACATAATACAGAAAAACCCGTCATAGCAAACCATTTTGAAATCAGATTGATTTCGTTGGGAAACACAGTCGTTGTCACAAGAAGACACAACGATTGATGCCCCTAACTCCAGCGTCCTGGAACTTCTCTAACAAGAGGAACCGGACAAGAATACGATGTCCGCCAAATACCAACGTTCATCATCCATCCTTTGAATTGCAGAAAGATAATTCTAAAAAACTCTGTAAAACCCGGATGGGTGGAACCTCATCTAAACTACATTTTATGATTGGATAAATTAGATATTTTACCACTGTAAAGTATTTAATATTAACCAATCATGATCCATCTAACTAACAACCCACTTATTTGTAAGTGCTGAAATTACTTGTAATTTCAGCACCAGAGAGATTTGAATTTAACTTAGAAATTAGTTGTCTCTCCAAGAGAACTTCAGCAGCCGCAACAAACCAGTATACCCTAGATCTATTGAGCCTAGCAGAGACTAGTTAAACACCCTGAGACTAGAAAGTATAAGAGTAAGATTAGGATCGGTATTAGACTAAGAAGTTGCACGAATCTATCCGGCCGAAAATAAGATAGCGTGACGAGCAGACGGTGTACCCTATCCGAAATTACTCTATGAGTTAACCACATCGGTCCTAACTCATTAAGCTAGACCGTCAAAAAACGAACCTGAGACAGAAAAAGGATAGCTTTTAAACCAAAACTGGTTTATAGGAAAATTCGGTTTAAAAAGATAAGATTCCTAATTAGCTAGGACATCTATACAGTTAACATCTATAAGTTCTTAAAGTAAAATTCAGGGTTAAGGTTAAATTTTAGGAACCATCGAGATCATTCAGATTCAAAAACCGCTGTGGTGTATGGCAGGTATATCAAATAGACTTCAAACATACACGGAATTCAAGGCTAGAGTAAAAAAAACATCACATTCACCGTGAAAAGTTTTGTGAAAAGTGGGATGAATAAATTAGGCAAAATACTCAACAAAATGAAATTTTGTTGTTTTCACCCGGAAGAGGCGGCCAACAGTCCTTAAAAATTAAAATGTCGAAAAAAATACAATAGCTGTAGACCACTTTGTGGGAGAGCTCGGAAAATCAATCTGATCGACCTAAAAAAAAGGTCGTCAAAATTTTCGAAAATTTTTTAAAAATCCGCCCCCCCCTCTCGAGAAAATCCTAGATCCGCCCCTGCCTGTGGTAAATTTCTACAAAATAAATTTTTTCTGTGACTAAGTGAGGTTTCAATTTGCTGATCAATACCACCGAGAAATTATAATCAGCCATATATGAATGAATGTTCGAGTATCAATCAACTGTAAGAATAGCATCCAGATTGATAAAATATAACCTGGAGATTGTTGAAGTTAGGAGGGAAATTCACTTCACTGATCTTCCCTCTTGAATTTATACATGTATACCCGGGTTGACCAAAACTTCTAATCATACAATTTCCATTTATGAAAAACTTCTTGTCATACAATTCCATACAATGCCATACGTACAGAACATTGTATGAAATCTCTATGATAAAGATTTTTCCATAAATGAATATTGTATGATAGGTGTTTTTCCATAAACCAAAAATTTTGATTTTTTCTTTCAAAATTTAGTTTCTGAAAAGTTTTTGGTTGTGTTTGCAACCGATCACAAGTGACAAAGACCTTGGTTAATCAAAACACCAAAGGTTGGACGGTCTTGCATTTATAATGCGGAGCAAACGACCTAAATACGGATATTTTTCACAATTTATATAACAAAAGTAACGAACTTTTATTTTTTGGCAAAATTTTTTAATGATGATTATTTTAAATTTTTGAACTTTCAAGTTATCAGACATTGATCAAGGCTTACATTAACACCCCATACAAAAGAAATAGGAATTTTCACCGTTTTTGAAAAAAAAATTTAACTGAAAAGAAAATAAAAGCCAATTTTATCGTATCCAGGACTACGTTATGCACACAAAATATTAAATTTTGCATGCAAAAAAAAAATTCGAAAAATGTTTGTTTGCGTACGAAATTCGATTTGCGGTTGAAAAAAAAACAAAAAATTTTTTGGGCAAAATTTTCAAAATTACTTGAAAAATTTTTTGTGTCGCCATCAAAAAAATGCCAGTCATACAATTCCCATATATGGGAGTTGTATGATAAGCATTTTTTTCAAAAAAACGAGAACCTCAGTTTTTTATCACCAGACTGTTTTATAAGAATCAAACATCCACAGAAATAAGTTTATACCAGTTTTCAACCATTTTTAGAAATTGTATGAAAATTGTATGACAAGCATTTTTCCATACACTTGATGTATGGAATTGTATGATAACCATTTTCGGTGTATGGAGGTCAACCCGGGTATGTCGATGGTCAAAATTGCACTGAAGAAAAAAGAGCTGAAGTTTTGTAGCTTCGTCTCAGAGAGGAGTTTAATCATGGTTTTTGAAACAATTTTATATGGATGAGCAAGGGAGGAGACTTTTGCTACTAAATTATGGCGCCAATTTAGAAATGAAAACAATGAATGAGCAAAAACTTAAAGAGTTTCAACCAAAATTTTTTTCAGGTCCCACGAGCAAACTTCAGTTTACTTATTAATTTATTATTTTTTTTTATTTTTCAGTAAAGCTGAATATATTCGAGCATCTTTATGGGCGGTCCAGGATTGTATATCCTCCAGTGACATCATTCGTCCCAGGAGTTTCACCGCGTCAATATTGTAGAATTCTGTCGGACTAGTGAGTCAGAGAGTTTTGGAGATAGTGATAACTTCAAAAGGGAAGATGTTTACGCGTAGCCATTCATGAAGATTTTGAATTCTATAGACCATGTCCAAACTTTGATCTCCTTACTCTCAAATCTCAAGTTGTTATCTTCTGATGATGGGAGTGTTGTTGTGATGTTTTGATGTTTGATTCCCCGCTCCATCGGTCTTCTCAAGTTTTCTTCTAGGCTATCCAGCAATATAATTGGACAGTCCCGAGTATTGACTGATGGTACCGCAGCATTATCCTGGGTTTGTCTCGATGTCGCCTGACTCAGAGGATCTTCTCATCGCTTTTGGT
The DNA here is from genome assembly GCF_963678635.1 of Symsagittifera roscoffensis. Taxonomy (NCBI): domain Eukaryota; kingdom Metazoa; phylum Xenacoelomorpha; order Acoela; family Convolutidae; genus Symsagittifera; species Symsagittifera roscoffensis. The sequence continues at coordinate 7,806,600 of NC_087069.1, forward strand.
CTGCGTTTCAGGTTTTTGGCTTCCGTTGATCTCATTAACGGTAACAGTGGTTTGTAACTCCTGGCTACGTAAACGTATTCGCTATTCCTCCTCTTCTCGTAACAGGGTCTCCCTCGAGTTATTCACAGCACTTCTTTTCGAGACATCTCAATGCTCGAAAGTTGCTTCCATGTTCCTTTTCTGTTGGTTTCTTTTTGACCTTTTGAAAACCACTTTCCTTGCTGGCTTTATGATGCCTCTCGCTTCCATAGTCGCTTGAAAATTTTGGAATCGATTCTTTTCTTGCGTCGTTTTATGTCTTTTATAAATTGTTTCACGGCTAAACCAGATTTACGGATTAGATTGCCGCTCAGTAGCGTAATAATTTGGTCTGTCTGTCTTATAATTTTTTTGTATGTAAACAGTATGAATAAAGAGGTCTTAAGTTAAGAATCTTCAAATAAGGTTGGTACAATCAGTGAATTTTCTAGTCATCTGGAAAAATAGTAGTGAGATATAGTAATAAGATTTAGTAGGGTTCATCGTTTTTCATATCTTGAACTTTTATGTACACAATGAGCTCACCCGATGTAGCATTCTGGATTGAATTCAAGATTCCCAGTTCTTTTGCTCGGTTGAGCAAGGAAAAGCTTTAACTGGGGATCCAGTTCTGTTTGACACGTATTTTGTGGTGTAGGCAGGATCTCCGAACTTATCCGTCCTCGATGTGGACGGGAGCTTCATAGTCAGGTCTTCTTTTTTGAGACGGTAGCTTCCTGCTTCATCTATATACAAAAAGTCCTTCTTCCAATTTAGATTGTTTGACGAAGGATGTTTGCCTAGATCGTACCATATTGACTCTCATACTTGGATAGTTTCAAGCAGCCGCTCGATGAAACCCTGGCTCTGTGATCACAACCGGGCTAACTATCCCATTTATAATTTGATCTTGATTTACAATCTTGTTTTAGAATGAGTTCTTGCTATTGGTGTGTTCTTAAGACGAAGGGGTTTCTGGTGGAGCTGTAAAGTTTTTGATAACGTATATAATTGATTTTGCTGAGAGCCTAGTTGGTTGTTGGGCTGAAAAATTTTAGAAATTCTGTTCAATTATATACATTTCAAAACGTATCTTTGTCGGTCAAAATAAGGTTAAAGCGCCAGCAAAGTCTAGGTCAATTCTTTATTTGGTTCAGTAACCAGTGGTAGTTAGACCAGTTCTCCTGTTTTGGTAGAAGTTCTCCTGTTTTGGTAGAAGGTTTCAAAATTCTACCCGCTTTAACACATTAAAAGCAATTATCGCCGTCCACTTGGGTTTCTCGAAAAACGTTAAGTCACCAATTATAATGCATAGCGAGGTTTTTATACCAAAATGTTAATTGTGTGCTTCGTGTAGACGTTGTAGCGTTGTAGCTCTCAAACAAGCTGGAATTACAAGTCTTGCATCAAAGTATAAAAATCGTGCCGTAGCTTGTAAAATGTTTAAATACTGTTTGTAAGCGCTAAGATGTCTTGTTTTCTTTCTTCGTCGATGACTTTCACAAAATTTGTTTTTTGAGAAGAGCCATGAGTTCTGTATCATAAATTTTCCGGCCATGAAAATGTATTTTTTTTTTAAATAATAATTTTGGGTTTTGTAACAATTCTAAAATTAATCGTTAAAAGCTTAAATTTTTTCTGCAATGGGAATAATCATTGGGGTTATTTACAGGGGAGCTACTTGAGTCTAATTGTTCAGAATGTTTCTCTAATATCGCCAAAAATGATGAGAAATGTGAGTTTTGCGGTATGTGAGCTTTTGAAATCGAATGAGGAATTTGACACACTGAAATTTAAGAACTACCCTATAAACTTTCATTGTGAGAAAGTTTCTCCCTTGATCGCTGAGTGAGAATGTCTAGGCAACATTTTGAGTAGCTTCTTTATGAGTTTTACCACAGCAAAAACAAATTTTTTATTGCCATATGAAATTGGTGTTGGCTCACCTGGTGGGTGTTTTGACAAATAAACAACGAGTCTTTTTATTAAAAATGTCCCAATGAACGTCCCAAATTGTCTCAATTAAACATGACCCAATGTCCAAACCAATCTCAACAATTCAAGTTTGTTCGTTCTCAATTTAGATCAGCCACGTTTAAATTTCTAATTCAGAGGCTACTGTCTTCCTACTTCCCCCATGGTGTTGTTTTAGGGAAGCTCCCAAACCTAGGTGGGAAAGATTGTTTTCCAATCTCATCTCGTTTTTGGTTAAAAATTGAAATGATGAGACCTTACTGCGTTACCTTACTCGTAGTTTCCTGGTCAATCGAATCGTCATTTGCTTAAACTTCTTGGACAAGTCTCCAAACCCACTAAATCCAGTTTCAAATTTGTTTGAGCACGGTACGTTGCCTCCTACTGTACTAAAGTTGCATTGAATACTCGCCTTTTTAAAAGAGGAGGTATGTAACTATACGCATGATCTAAAACTATAAATAAAGACCAATTTTTTTGTGGTTCGTGACCGCTAAACGTTTTTTAAAACGTTATCAATCAACTCGAACAAGCTAGATTTTTGATACAATTTACAAAAATTTCCAAATGTTTATGAGTTTAGGGCCAGTTTGTTCGAAGTGTCTATTTTTGCGGCGTTTTTGATTGGGGATTTGAAACATTCTTCCAAACATCTAGATAACTTTTCTACATGAACTCTTGGATGTAGTTGGTCAGGCTATTTTTCCTTTTTCGGGGATTCTTGACTTAAATCGATTTTACTGGTTGATTTAAATAGGTCTGACAATTTGTTTGATACAAACAACATAAGCTCAATTTGTAATCTGGTTTCAAGAATTAGGACTGTAAAGATGCTTCAACCGAACTAGATTTTGTAACGATGTCACCCGACAAGATCTTCCTTTCCGATTATCCGAGATGTCACTGCTGCGGGTGGAGCCTGTTGTTGAAAAACCTTGGTTGCTAGATAAAGCAAGATATCGGTCATCAGCGAATTTTTTACAGGCCTTCAGTACTGTACAAGGTTAATTTTTTTTGCGTCCTGCACTTTTGTTTGACTCCAATAAACCTCATCGATATTTTTGACAATACACCCGAATCCTTGGTAGGCCTAATCCGTAAATTCTTCCACGATGTCAATTTTCCAGAAACTATCTCCCATTTTTATTTCACGGAGTATGTCTTTTTTGAGAGAGAAGATACGGGACTAGATGAGTTTTGTTGGGTTTCTGTTGCATATGCGGTAAATTTCCCGATTGCCACAATCAATGTGTTCATCAAATCGTTTTCGCCGTGGATAAAGACTGTTTCGATTCCCTTTTTTATGTGTTCCCTTATGAAACTCACTTCGCTGTCACTATGTACACTTAAGAAAAAATTCGTCCAAGTGTATTCGAATTAAGATTTTTTTTCTGAAGTCTGTCCCATTCTGGAAAAACCCAAATTCGATCAAGTGTATTCGAATTCGGATTTTTTTCCTCAAGGCTGTCCCGTTTGGGAAAAACCGAAATTTGTTCTACCTCATTTGTTTGGTTCCTTGTTGAACTTCAGCAATGTCTGACAAAGTGGCCCTTCAGACCACAATTGTTGCAATTTCTTTCTCTTGCTGGGAATGTGGTGTTAGGTCTTTTCTGAATTATTGAGGGTAGGTTCGCTTTTAACCTGGTATGGTTTTTGACATGGTTTTTTACCGGTTTCTTTACATATTCTTGGTGAATAATTGTGCCTTTTTCATATACCAATACGCTTTCTGCGGTTATGTAGTCAGTGCACAATTGGAGCTGATTTTCCGCATATTCAATGTTGGTAAAGAAAACATCTTTAATTATTTTTACTTATCTCCGAGTTTTCGTTTTTTCTTTACTATTTTCGATCCGGTTTTATAAGATTTTAAACAATTTTTCTGTCCGTGACCTAAAAATTGTATCACTCATATGTTAAGTTTGTGGTTTTTGCAAAAGTAGTCTCCAATAGCTCCCAAGTTTCTACAAAATGGAAGTCTAAAGTCCTTTCACCTGGATCTCTGTCATTAAAATATTTGAACACTTTTTTCTAGGGCTAATGACGTTGTATTGCACATTTAGTTCGACTATATTTCGAGCAAATTCGATTTTGTGTTCGACCATGAATTGAAATAGTGTTCGAACATGTTTCGACCGTGAATTCGGCAATATTTTGACCTAAAAATCTGTTTTCGACCGCTGACTTTGGGTCGAACAGTTTTTGTCGGTTTGACTTAATTCGGTCGGAACATCAGTCGAACACCTCAATTCGGGTCATAAAAACGATGGCTCCTTTGACCGTTACAAATGCCACCCTCATTTAAGAAAAGTGAAAAAAAAATCAATTACAATGGATTTTTGTGGTCTAAAATGTTGTAAATGTAATCGATTGCCATGTTACGTTCAGTAAACAAAATTGGACTAACAAGGGATTTAACTCGAATTTTTCTCGCCAAAACAAAATGCATTATAGTTCATTTCGAATCCATTATAATGGATTTTATAATAAGTATGAAATTACATGAAAATGGACTTTTTCCATTTTATTTTTATTTCGCACCTCGTGCAAAATTTTGCAAGAATTTCTGCATTTATCAAGTGAGTGATGCGGAAACTTTGCAAAGCGAGTGTACGGCCTAATCCATTTCTAAACTTAAAATCAAATTGGAAAAAGATTTAGTTAAGCAACACCCCCCCCCCCCAACGTTTGACCCTTTGCTCCCCTCCCCGCACTGAACCCCCTCCCCCACCCCACACCTAAACAACGTTTGACCCTTTGCTCCCCTCCCCACTGAACTCCCTCCCCCACCTGAACACCCAACCCCACCTGAACACCCCCTCCCACCACCTAAACACTCCCCACCTGAACAAACCCCCCATCTGAACACCCCCCCCCCCTCCACCTGAACTCACCCCCAACCACCTGTCTAAAGTCCTTTCACCTGGATCTCTGTCATTAAAATATTTGGACACTTTTTCTAGGGCTAATGACGTTGTATTGCACATTTAGTTCGACTATATTTCGAGCAAATTCGACTTTGTGTTCGACCATGAATTTAAATAGTGTTCGAACATGTTTCGACCGTGAATTCGGCAATATTTTGACCTAAAAATCTGTTTTAGACCGCTGACTTTTGGTCGAACAGTTTTTGTTTGTTTGACTTAATTCGGTTGGAACAAAAATCGAACACCTCAATCCGGTTCATTAAAACGATTGCTCCTTTGACCGTTACAAATGCCACCCTCATTTAAGAAAAGAGGAAAGAAAATCAATTACAAAGGGTTTTTGCGGTCTAAAATGTTGTAAATGTAATCGATTGCCATGTTACGTTCAGTAAAAGGTTTCAAAATTCTACCCGCTTTAACACATCAAAAGCAATTATCGCCGTACACTTGGGTTTCTCGAAAAACGTTAAGTCACCAATTATAATGCATAGCAAGATTTTTATACCAATATGTTAATTGTGTGCTTCGTGTAGACGTTGTAGCGTTGTAGCTCTCAAACAAGCTGGAATTACAAGTCTTGAATCAAAGTATAAAAATCGTGCCGTAGCTAGTAAAATGTTTGAATACTGTTTGTAAGCGCTAAGATGTCTTGTTTTCTTCCTTCGTCGATGACTTTCACAAAATTTGTTTTTTGAGAAGAGCCATGAATTCTGTATCATAAATTTTCCGGCCATGAAAATGTATTTTTTTAAAATAATAATTTTGGGTTGTGTAACAATTCTAAAATTAATCGTTATAAGCTTAAATTTTGTCCGCAATGGGAATAATCATTGAGGTTATTTACAGGGGAGCTACTTGAGTCTAATTGTTCAGAATGTTTCCCTAATATCACCAAAAGTGATGAGAAATGTGAGTTTTGCGGTATGTGAGCTTTTGAAATCGAATGAGGAATTTGACACACTGAAATTTAAGAACTACCCTACAAACTTTCATGGTGAGAAAGTATCTCCCTTGATCGGTGAGTGAGAATGTCTGGGCAAAATTTTGAGTAGCTTATTTATGAGTTTTACCACGGCAAAAACAAATTTTTTATTGCCATATGAAATTGGTGTTGGCTCACCTGCTGGGTGTTTTGACAAATAAACAGCGAGTCTTTTCATTAATAATGTCCAATGAACGTCCCAATTTGTCTCAACTAAACATGACCCAATGTCCAAACCAATCTCAACAATTCAAGTTTGTTCTTTCTCAATTTAGATCAGCCACGTTTAAATTTCTAATTCAGAGGCTACTGTCTTCCTACTTCCCCCATGGTCTTGTTTTAGGGAAGCTCCCAAACCTAGGTGGGAAAGATTGTTTTCCAATCTCATCTCGTTTTTGGTTAAAAATTGAAATGATGAGACCTTACTGCGTTACCTTTTTCGTAGTTTCCTCGTCAATCGAATCGTCATTTGCTTAAACTTCTTGGACAAGTCTCCAAACCCACTAAATCCAGTTTCAAATTTGTTTGAGCACGGTACGTTGCCTCCTACTGTACTAAAGTTGCATTGAATACTCGCCTTTTTAAAAGAGGAGGTATGTAACTATACGCATGATCTAAAACTATAAATAAAGACCAATTTTTTTGTGGTTCGTGACCGCTAAACGTTTTTTAAAACGTTATCAATCAACTCGAACAAGCTAGATTTTTGATACAATTTACAAAAATTTCCAAATGTTTATGAGTTTAGGGCCAGTTTGTTCGAAGTGTCTATTTTTGCGGCGTTTTTGATTGGGGATTTGAAACATTCTTCCAAACATCTAGATAACTTTTCTACATGAACTCTTGGATGTAGTTGGTCAGGCTATTTTTCCTTTTTCGGGGATTCTTGACTTAAATCGATTTTACTGGTTGATTTAAATAGGTCTGACAATTTGTTTGATACAAACAACATAAGCTCAATTTGTAATCTGGTTTCAAGAATTAGGACTGTAAAGATGCTTCAACCGAACTAGATTTTGTAACGATGTCACCCGACAAGATCTTCCTTTCCGATTATCCGAGATGTCACTGCTGCGGGTGGAGCCTGTTGTTGAAAAACCTTGGTTGCTAGATAAAGCAAGATATCGGTCATCAGCGAATTTTTTACAGGCCTTCAGTACTGTACAAGGTTAATTTTTTTTGCGTCCTGCACTTTTGTTTGACTCCAATAAACCTCATCGATATTTTTGACAATACACCCGAATCCTTGGTAGGCCTAATCCGTAAATTCTTCCACGATGTCAATTTTCCAGAAACTATCTCCCATTTTTATTTCACGGAGTATGTCTTTTTTGAGAGAGAAGATACGGGACTAGATGAGTTTTGTTGGGTTTCTGTTGCATATGCGGTAAATTTCCCGATTGCCACAATCAATGTGTTCATCAACTCGTTTTCACCGTGGATAAAGACTGTTTCGATTCCCTTTTTTATGTGTTCCCTTATGAAACTCACTTTGCTGTCACTATGTACACTTAAGAAAAAATTCGTCCAAGTGTATTCGAATTCGGATTTGTTTTCTGAAGTCTGTCCCATTCTGGAAAAACCCAAATTCGATCAAGTGTATTCGAATTCGGATTTTTTTCCTCAAGGCTGTCCCGTTTGGGAAAAACCGAAATTTGTTCTACCTCATTTGTTTGGTTCCTTGTTGAACTTCAGCAATGTCTGACAAAGTGGCCCTTCAGACCACAATTGTTGCAATTTCTTTCTCTTGCTGGGAATGTGGTGTTAGGTCTTTTCTGAATTATTGAGGGTAGGTTCGCTTTTAACCTGGTATGGTTTTTGACATGGTTTTTTACCGGTTTCTTTACATATTCTTGGTGATTAATTGTGCCTTTTTCATATACCAATACGCTTTCTGCGGTTATGTAGTCAGTGCACAATTGGAGCTGATTTTCCGCATATTCAATGTTGGTAAAGAAAACATCTTTAATTATTTTTACTTCTACATCTCCGAGTTTTCGTTTTTTCTTTCCTATTTTCGATCCGGTTTTATAAGATTTTAAACAATTTTTCTGTCCGTGACCTAAAAATTGTATCACTCATATGTTAAGTTTGTGGTTTTTGCAAAAGTAGTCTCCAATAGCTCCCAAGATTCTACAAAATGGAAGTCTAAATTCTTTTCACCTGGATCTCTGTCATTAAAATATTTGAACACTTTTTTCTAGGGCTAATGACGTTGTATTGCACATTTAGTTCGACTATATTTCGAGCAAACTCGACTTTGTGTTCGACCATGAATTGAAATAGTGTTCGAACATGTTTCGACCGTGAATTCGGCAATATTTTGACCTAAAAATCTGTTTTCGACCGCTGACTTTGGGTCGAACAGTTTTTGTCGGTTTGACTTAATTCGGTCGGAACATCAGTCGAACACCTCAATTCGGGTCATAAAAACGATGGCTCCTCTGACCGTTACAAATGCCAGCCTCGTTTAAGAAAAGTGAAAAAAAAATCATTTACAATGGATTTTTGTGGTCTAAAATGTTGTAAATGTAATCGATTGCCATGTTACGTTCAGTAAACAAAATTGGACTAACAAGGGATTTAACTCGAATTTTTCTCGCCAAAACCAAAATGCATTATAGTTCATTTCGAATCCATTATAATGGATTTTATAGTAAGTATGAAATTACATGAAAACGGACTTTTTCCATTTTATTTTTATTTCACACCTCGTGCAAAATTTTGCAAGAATTTCTGCATTTATCAAGTGAGTGATGCGGAAACTTCGCAAAACGAGTGTACGGCCTAATCCATTTCTAATTTTAAACTCAAATTGGAAAAAGATTAAGTTAAGCCCCCCCCCCCCCCCCCCCCAACGTTTGACCATTTGCTCCCCTCCCCCCACTGAACCCCCTCCCCAACCCCACAACTGAACAACGTTAGACCCTTTGGTCCCCTTCCCCACTGAACCCCCTCCCCCACCTGAACACCCAACCCCACCTGAAAACCCCCTTCCACCACCTAAACACTCCCCACCTGAACAAACCCCCCATCTGAACACCCTCCCCCCCCCCCCCCGCCTACCTGAGCTCACCCACCTCCCCCACCTCAACCCACTCCCTACCTGAATCCACCTCCCCCAACTGAACCCACGACCTCCCCCACCTGAACACCCCCCCCCCCCCACCTGAACACCATCCTCCCCCAACTGATACCACCCTCAGCCCCCCACCTGATATGGAAATTGTATGACTAGCGTTTTTTTTTGATGGCGACACAAAAAATTTTGAATTTACCCCAATTTTTTTAAGTTTTTTTTTTCAGTCGCAAATCGATTTTTGTAAGCAAGCAAACATTTTCCAAAAAATTTTTTTGCATGCAAAATTTAATTTTATGTGTGCATAACGTAGTCCTGGATACACTAATGTTGAGATGTTTTTCCTTCTTGCTTTATAATTTTTTTGAAAAACGCTGAAAATTCCTTTTTCTTTTCTTTTGGCTTGTTTATGTATGCCTTGATCGATGTCTGATATTTTAAAAAATCAAATTTTCAAAATAATCGTCGTTGAAAAGTTTCGCCAAATTTTAAAAGTAAACTAATGTTGGAATTTTTTTCCTTTTTGCTTTATAATTTTCTTCAAAAACGCTGAAAATTCCTGTTTCTTTTTTTTTGGCGTGTTTATGTATGCCTTGATTAAATCTGATAATTTAAAAATTCAAATTTTTAAAATAATTGTCGTTGAAAAGTTTTGCCAAATTTTAAAAGTTCGTTATTTTTTTTATATCACTTGTGAAAGGCAGCTCGAAGACACTTCAGGTCGTTTTCTATGCATTATAAATGCATGAGACCCTCTAAACTTTGGTGCTTTGAGTAAACCAAGGTCTCTATGACTTGTGTTTGGTTACAAACACAACCAAAAATTTTCAAAAATTAAGTTTAGAAACAAAAAATCAATCTATGGTTTATGGAAAACACCTGTCATACAATTTTCATATATGGAAAAATGCTTATCATAGAGTTTTCATACAATTTTCTGTACGTATGGAATTGTATGAAATTGTATGACAAGAAATTTCTAATATATGGAAATTGTATGATAAGAAGTTTTGGTCAACCCGGGTTAGTTTAAACGTAGAAAAGACTTTATGTGCATTGAAATTCGCATCTCAGTAAAGTGGGAAAAAATCTATTAAAATTTTGTTTCATTGTCAGTGTCTACAAAAGGGGAAAAAATCGAATATAGTGGATGAAAAAGGATTTTGTTGCCTCGAAAAACAGTATTATTAGGATCTATTTTTAATTGATTCGATTTGTTTTCACTTTCGTGGACACTGACAAGGAAACTCAATTGTAATAGATTTTTACTCATAGAACTCCAATGCGGGCACTTCATCCTTTTTTGCGAACCGCAAACGTCTCGTTTTCTTTCTGGGTCGAGAAACCACGGGAGGAAAAGGTTGACACAAAACGCGACTAAACAATTTTTATTAACTGTAGCCGCACATACTTACTATCTAACAGAAACTGTCTCAGCAAGAGGACCCTCCCTTGGAGAGCACGGTTCTGGCACTTTTCAGCACGAGTAAATTGTAATATTTATCAACAACATTGAACTATAAGACTCTTCTCGCTGCCCGGGTTGACCTCCATTTACCGAAAATGCCTATCATACAATTCCATTCAACAAAAATCATTATCATACAATTCCATACATCAAGTGTATGGAGAAAATGCTTGTCATGCAATTTTCATATATTTTCGAAAAACATTTTAACAAAATTAAACCATTTCTGCGGCTTTTTGAGAACAGTTGAACAGACTGGTGACAAAAAAAAAACTGATTTTAATTTTTTTTTGAAAAAAAATGCTTACCATACAATTTCAATATACGACACAAAATTTTAAAAATTTGAAAATTTGCTCAAAAATTTTTAGTTTTTTTTTCAAGCGCAAATCGAATTTTGTACGCAAACAAACATTTTTCGAAATTTTTTGTTGCATGCAAAATTTAGTATTTTGTGTGCATAACGTAGTCCTGGATACAATAATATTGGCTTTTTTTCTTTTCACTTAAGTTTTTTTTCAAAAACGCTGAAAATTCCTATTTCTTTTGTGTGGTTTATTTATGTATGCCTTGATCAATGTCTGATAATATGAAATTTCACAAATTTAAAATAATCATCACTGAAAAATTTTGGTAAATTGCTAATGCAAGACCGTCCAACCTTTGCACGACCGAAAATTTGTCAGAAAATAAATATACGAAAAAAAAACAATTTTTTGGTTTATGGAGAAAATACCTATCATACAATTTCCATTTATGGGAAAATGCTTATCATAGAGTTTTCATACAATTTTCTGTACGTATGGAATTGTATGAAATTGTATGAAAAGAAATTTCCCATTTATGAGAATTGTTTGATAAGCATTTTTGGTCAACCCGGGTGGCAAAACCAAATTAGTCCTATTTGAATGTGCATACTCTGGCAATATGTCCAAAGATGCCCTGTGATTTTTGAAGTGTAGATTATACATGATTGAGGCAAATTTTTTGATACTTTCGAAATAATTCAACTTGAGCGACGAGAAATCAGTTTGTTTCAAGCAACAACTGTATCGTTGAATCGAAACTTGTATCAGCCGACATTAATGCATTATTACCTGAAAAAGCTGAAGCACAAAAGCACAAGATTGAAACGAGCTAAAAAGAGCACAAGATTAAATTTATAGATTATTCGATGTCAGAGATCTATTATTTTTAAGTTTGTCTATGTGTAAAAGATGTAGGAAAAGACCTTGAGAGCGTTAGTATGCTTCCAAAAATGTGTTTTTTTTATCCCGGCTCTTTTTACTCCTCCCATTTTATGTTGTAACGATTTTATGTTGTAACATTTTATGTTACATCAATCTATGTTGTAACGAGGGTTCTTACAAGGTTAAGTATTAAGCAAAATATGTTTTTCAAAACCTAATTAGTCCGTTTACCAATTTATGTACGTGAACAAAATTTTAGTAGTAAACATACGCTGGTGGGGGAAAAAGGAAAAAGAGCCTTTGTCCCAAACCAGATTATCCAGTCATACAAAAGCACTCTGATGTAGATCCAATATTCGGACAAGTTTGTTTCTATGTTATTTAAGCACGTGATTTAAGAGAGTAAATAAACCAGCCGAAGTAAAAACCAACAAAAAAGCCGAGTTTAAGCCAGCCGAAAAGTTACATTGTATGGATGAATTTCGCATAACTTTTGTAACTGTTACTTAATTGTTAGATAACTATGATATGACACTTATTACGTATTTTCGCTTTGTTTACACTTCGGCTCGTTTATATAATATCGTGGGTTAATTGTTAACAAAACACAAAAACCTCCTTTTGCTGTTCATTTCCCACCAACACGGGTTCTTTTCTTCTTTTTAGGCTTAACTTTTTCTCTGGATGCTTGGGTCAAGATCAATATGGCGACTTCAGTGTGTGTGGGCACCAGAATGAAGCACATAAGCACTATGGACATTGTGACCCCATCACTGACAGGGTTGATATTTATTTAAAATACGCAACTGAGCGATATATATTTTTTTCATTGTGGCATCTTTAAACAGCTACAATGAACAAGCTGCTGGCGCTACCGTGGCCGTTGGAACAATGATACCATTGTGTATCCTTTCAAAAAGTATTGGATAAAATTATTCGACTACCAATGAAATGATGCAAAAAAATTGTAAAAGCGAAAGTTTAAACATTTGTGTTTTAAAATTGATTGAGTAATGTTGACACCAGCAAGACAAACAGAGAGACTAATAATCTATTTTCGTCCATCATTCAAATATGCGTCGGGTGCAGCTCGTCTGATTAGTCTTTTGAAAAATTTACTTTTTCATTTCTGTTCCGACCGCTGAAAAAAAAAGCGGAAACTTTTCAACGATGGAGTTTGTTTTTTTTCACAAAAATAAGGTATCGCAAACATCAATTCGAATGAGTCGATTGATGGATGTATCATGATACATAATAATCACTTGTGACTTCGAAAAGATTTTAGAAAAAAATAAAGTTGTTTTTATCAGTACCGAAAAAAAATGATGTATTTTTATTTTTAGATAGTCATATTTAGTCCAGTATATTTAAAATAGTTTTCCTGAACAAAAAAAACACTTGCGATATTTTTTTTGTGCAGAAGTTTCAAATACTGATTTATAACGTAGTCCACGCATAGTTTTTAAAATAAAAAAAAACAAAGATCACTGTGAACGTTTTCTATGGTAGTGGAATTTACACTTTCAGGTTTTATATGATTAGAGATATAACAAAAATTTAAGGAAAATTAGGCCACGATTTTCAATGTCTGAGATTTTCAAAAAAGAGGCCTCGTAGTCATACGGGCACTGACAAACTACGGACACTGACAAACTGCGTAAGTAAATCAGCAATTCAATTCCGTTTTACATGTTGATTTTAGCATTTGAGAAAATTTTTGTTGATTGTGCTCAGAGCAAAACACATAAACAAAGCAGATTACCAAAAACAATTACTAGGAAAAACTGCTAGTCGTACAGTTTCATTGTATGGAAAAATGCTTGTCATACAGTTTCATTGCATAGAAAACATGCTTATCAAGTTATTTTCATACATTGTTTTTTATTCTATCGAATTGTATGAAACTGTTTTCTAAGTTTTTCTCCATAGTAGGAAAATGTATTTGCATTTTTGTTAACCCGAGAACAGTTTTTTGTTACCGTAATGGTGTGGGAGGTAGGCACTTGATATTTTACAGATTTTTTTCTAATTTTTATTTCTTCTTTTTAATGGGATGCGCTCTGATCTTGTCAAACTAAATGAATTAGAGGCAAAGGTTTTTTAAAAATTTGCAACGAACTGAATGTCATTAAATCGTACCAACGGACGGGCTTTTTTGTGGCGTTGGTGTTAATTTTTCCATTTGTAGTTTCTAATATCAACTCAGTCGACCCGGGTCGAGATTTCCATTCAAGATTAACTTAAGATTTGAGCGGTTTGAGCGATTTTTGAGTGTTTTTTAAATATTTATGAGTGGTTCCTAATTTGATTTTTTAAGAGACTTTGTGAACCTTCAAAAACTTTTTTGAATCTAAAATATTTTAGCTTGGATTTTAGCTTAGATGCTGGTATTATGGTAGGTTAAAAATTCATATTTTTATAGTGCTGGCTGCGCGGGTCTTGCAATGAAAACATCAGAAAAAATCTAGCCAAACTTTTTGTGCTAAAGTTTTGGGAAAATTGGTCAAGATTTGGGCGGTTCGGTCGTTTCTTGCTTAGACTTGAGCGGTTTGGGAGCTTTGGCGGTTTAGATGGTTTGAGAGCAATCGACTAAAAAACCGCTCAAAGGCCCAAATTGGAACAAATTTTCAACGGGATCTCGGATTCGGGATTCGAGGAAAGCTTTTGAGTATTATCTTTGTGTTTGCAATATTTGACAGAATGAAAAAAAGCACGGACAATTTTTTAGGAAATACAAAATCACTGCATAAAAAAGAAGCAAAGTGACATTTTGTAATCTTACGGGTCTCAAGTAAATTAAAATTCAGGAAATAAATCAGATCTTCCAATCCCATACTACAGAAAGAAGTGAGTTTTTGTTGTCTTACTCGGATCTCAAGTGAGTTTTGCTTGTCTTAGTGCAGCGAAGTGAGTTTTTGTTGTCTTTTGTATCGAATTTATATTTTGCTGTCTTACTCGGGTCTCAAGTGAATTATCTGGGTTAACAAAAAATCATATTTTCTATTCCAATACTAAGGAAAAAAACTCCTATCATACAATTTCATGCTATGGAAAATTTCTTGTCATCCAATTCCATACTATGCGAAAGAAATGACTCGGACGACATCCACAAGAATCAAACCGATAGAATTTTAAAAAGCAAGTAATCTTATAAGCAAAGCAGCCATAAAGAAGAAGGATACGGGAAGTCTTCGATATAATTTGAGGGGAAAATACTAAAAATCAATCATCCAGCTACTCTACCAAGCGCATTGTGTGATTCGAATTAAATTAATGAAACCTTGAATTGTCGGAATTTCTTCTATGATACTATGACTTAGATGCGCATCATGACCAGCTAACTGAAGAAATTAAAAAACTACACAAAAAATTGACCATGATAGCATCATTTGATTTTTGGATCACTGTAAAAGATCTATAAAACCAGAAATATATATTGACCTATAAAACCAGAAAAGAAATCAAATTAAAATACCAGACAAGCAAGAAAAGATGGAGTAATGGAGTGTGTAGTCAAAAAAGTTTCAAATTTAGAATTGGTAAAATATTTGGTTTTGTCGGTTTCTGGGGAAAAAAAAAACTTTTCAAAATTTGGTTAGTCTCGGCTGATTTATGATTTCAGTTTGTTTCAAATCTTCTGATACTTTGGTTTGTGGGGACTGCAATGTAAGTACTCTTGTTATACACTCTGAAAAAGGAGCAGAGCACAATCAAAATTTAGGTTTGTTGAAATCTACGGTACAAATTTTTACGAAAATGTGGTAGAAAAAGTAATCTTCTCACATGGACTACAAAATTGCATCGAACAGACACTTGACTTCTAAATCAGTAGTTTTTTTTGCCCTGCTACGCCAAAAAGAATTAAATCAAACTCGATTGATTGTGTTTCATTGTTACCAAGTTTTCGAGCACCAGGTATAATTTCATCAAACGTTTTTCAGTATCGAAAACTGAAAAATTTAGTCAATTTGTGAGTAGTATTTTCGATTACCACTGCTCAATAATGTATTAAAAGCACAAAACAATTCTTGGATAGAGTTTGTTTTAAAAAAACCAGACAACGAAAAACAAAATTTTATCCTCAGCAAAAAGAGTTGGAAGAAAAACTAAGCTCATCACAAAAGAATCATGTGAAATCGACAAACACCAAAAGACAGGCTTACCAGAAAAAAATTGATTTCAAATATCCCATGCTTTTCAGAAACTCTTATATCACTGCTGCTTTTAACTAGTTTTGCAGTGGAAACAAAAAAATGTTAACAAAAGACTTAGCTCGTTATTGAAACTATTTTTTTTTCGTTTAATTTGAAAAAAAGCTAAATAATTTGTGGTTAGTAACGCAAAACATGATTTCGCTAACAATCTGTTTTCATTCTATCTCTAACTATCTGAAAACAAATCTTCCTTTGTGCATGATGACATCTCTAATTAAAGTCTAAATAAGATCATGCATGTATCACTTGCGGGCCTTTGTCTTAGGGCCTTTGTTGTTTCTTTATATAATAAGACAGAAAATGTTCCTGACTTCAAGGTGCAACCAGTGTCAGATGATACTACTATGACGACAACAGGGTCACGTGAAACCTTAAATGATAAACCTTAAATGAGGCACTTAGCACAGTGGTGAGGCGTTCACTTTGAATTCGTCAGATCGTGTATTCGATCCCATGCCATCGCAATGATAGTGTGTGAGGACACGCTCTCACTTGACCTCCAGCTTCAGGTCTACCACAACCTGATCAATTTGGCTGCAATAGTGGTACCACGTAAAAGTTCTAGACGCAAAAAAACGGCCTTGAGTCGCAAAAAACAGCTTCGCTCAGGAAAACAACCTTGTCTGGAATGTGGGGAGATAATACAAATAGACTATCCTCGACAAAACTGCTAAGGCCTGCTGATAGCTCCTCTTCGATTCTCAGGAACTACAAATATTATTATTATTATAACTAGTAGAACAGTAAGAAGCTTAATGCTTGGTATAAAGAAAGTGGAAGACTGGTGCACAATTGGTACTTTGACACTTAACTGTTCAAAGAGTCAAATGTATAAATTTGAACGGAAAGAATCAATTTTTGCTCCGCTTTAAACTCAACTCATAGAAATTTTAAAATAAAAAGATGATTTTTTATACTGAAAAATATTTTGAAAAGCATTCGATCAAGATGATTTTTTTTCGTTTTATCATGAAAAAAATCATCTTCTATTACTATAGCAAAACAATTTACTTTTCACGACAGTTGTTTCTTACTTTTTCATTATATGATTGAAAAAAATTGATCATTGCTCGCTGGCATACGGTTGCACTAAAAATGAAACCTAATCGAATTCTCTTAAGACGGAAACATTTTTAGAGACGCATGTTTGGTCTTCTACAGATTATTTTCAGCCAATTATCTATCGCTACAGCTTACCAACTTTCTATCATTAAAATATTCAAAAAGAGTTTTCATCGAAATCTAAATTGTTTTCTAAATGTTTTCAGAAAGAAGATTATTTAGTTCCAGAGAAAGTTTAATCTCACATTCTAATCCTTGTCGCTTTTTTTAACCGATTTTCAGTTGTGTCACTTTAACAAATATTTAATTTTCTAACTTTAGACATAAAATTTTCTGAAATTTTTTTTACAACATCAAAAGAAGCTTTGTTAATTTTTTGCTGTAGCTGAAGACAAAAAGTCTACACAGAAATTCAAAACTCTCAGATCTGATCCGTAGCTTACTTAGTGTTTGCCGATTTACTACGTACTGATAAATGCTAACTAGGTTAATGATTGAATCTCTCTAAATAACCAATGATTTTAAGGCTTACTTATGGGAACAGGTTTGACGTAAAGTGCGAACAAGAGATAGGAGATTGCGAAGTAAATTGATTTACTAAAGCATTGTGACGGAACACTTTTCGCATCAAAAATATCCAATACCAGAACCATTTATAGCTGTCAAACTAGTCTCGCAGTCAAACAAACCTCTCATTAAGCACAGCGAGAACAAATAAACCTATCTCAAACAATGAAACCTCTTCGATAGAAAGCTTGTCAAAAAATCGATATATTTTTTTGAAAAAATCAAACTAGGCACATTTTTTTTCTTTGAAACGAGGCACAGTTTTTTGACCTTGTGTTAACCTTTCCTAGTGTTGTCCTTTTTGAGGCGTGACTTCCACCACTTTTCAAGTTTCGCGCAGGAAAAAAAGAACAAAAAGTTTTGGAACGAAAAAAAAATAATTTTCATCACGCAGAAAACTGAAAAGTGAAAAAATTTCAATTTCGTCAACAAAAGGGTTAACTCGAAAGCAAGTTAAAATTTTTATCAACTGCATTTTAAATCTATCAGTTTTATCAAACATGATAAAAAAAAAACAAATTTTTAGCAAAAAATCTGGTATATTTCTTGCAATTATTGCTTCCAGAAAATCTGGAAACTTCAATAAAATTGAGAAAGGCACAGATTTTTTCTATTAGAGTCTAAACTCCATTTTAAACCTTCGTGACGTTGGGTAAACAAATATCCGACTGAGAAAAACTGGTCTTGAATCATGGAGGGACTAGTACATGTTAACTTTCAAAAACAGATTTGATCAAATAAATGCAGTTTGTGCTTTATTGATTCCTGTCCTTCGAATTAGTTTGCATGAGGCGCTAAGGCCCTTATGAAACTTTTGGATGCCATATGGGTGATCAAAAACGGCTAAATACAAAACGTACGAACGGGTGGACCTTTGTGCAGCGAGGGTGTTGAACTTTTCCGACAAGAAATTTTTATGTTTTTCATGAAAAAAATGTTGAATGCTTTGAAAAGAAGCTTTAAAAATGAAACATGTACGGACGTATTTTTATAGAAAACATCACTGCAGTTTAAAAAGGCAATCAAAACGAGTTTTCTTGCTATATTCGGGACTCATGAAAACTAACCAGGGTTGTCAAAAAGGCCTATCATCCACTTCTTAACAACTCCATGATCTAAAAAATTGTTTGAAAATTAGCATGATCAGCCTTTTTTCATTCTTTGAATTGTATGATCGAAAGTTTTTGGATTAACATGTAATTATTTAAACAGCAATTTTAACATATGATTGTTTTTGTTTTTTGTTTGTTTTGCTCTGAAACGCAAAAATCAAAACTTTTTCAATTGAGTAAACCGAAAGGTTATTAGGAAAATAGCAGATTAAATTGCGTATTAACAGATGAAAATTAGCTGAATGATTGATTGTCACTAAATAATGATAACTTTTGAGTTTATCCCCCATATTTTTTTTGGAAACTGCAAATCTAGAAACACTCGAATTTGAGTGAAACAATTTTCAGGGTATTGTGTCGCAACTCTTACCGTATCAAAATTGTTCTACACCAGAACACCGCTATTAAACTGATCAAATACGTCTCAAAATTTCAGACAATCAAAATTACGGACGCATAGAATTACGCACACCAATAAAACGCAAAAATGCTATCAATTTTGTGTTAAGAACTAGACAACCAAAAGACATTTTTAGTCAGATATTGTTGAGTGTTTTTGATAAACAATGTAACAAAAGAAGGGAAAAAATGCACTCAGATTGATAACTTAATGAAAAACAAAACAAAAAAATAGTATCAAAATCAGACAAGAAAAAAAAACAATTTGGAAACTTTCCAAGAAAACAAGCAGCTCGAGGCATCAAGTTGATAAAAAAAGTGTGTCGAATTTGCAAGATTTGATCGCCTTTAACAAAACAAAAAAAATTGTATCCAAATCAAACGAGAAAAAAAACAATTTCAAAACTTTCCAAGCATATTTAGTCAATGAAATGTCCGTGACAAAAGGCTAATTAAAATCTTTAACTTTTCCGTAAATACCAGTAACAACCACCCTTGTAAAACCACCATAGGTACAACTTTTCTTCACCTTCAGTTTGTTCTGGCACTGACGTAACAATTTTAGAAATATATTTTTCAATGGCTGACAAGTTTTGATATAAATGACTTGTTTGCACTGAGGCCTGAGAAAAAGAACACAAATATTATGCAAAGATCAAACTAATTTTTTTTTGCAGATAAATGAACAATAAAAAGACATCAAATTTATCAAGTTTGTCCGAAAATAGACTCTGGGTAGAAATTAAATTTAGTTGGTGCAATTGTATTTTCCAGTCGTTTCATCAAGGTTGGGCGAGGTTCGTTTTTCCTGAATTTGAAGGTTAGTTATTATTAGTTTTTTTTAATAATAAATGGCTTTTTGCTAGCCTACCATTTAAGGCTTTAAAACATTTATAAATGTATGCAAGCTAATATGCCAATCACTATTGTCAAAAAATCGCATTACCAATCATTGAATGTTCACCTGAATTATGGTCCATTTTCAGTGTTTTCTCAACGCTTAAATACGTATTAGTTTTTTTTAAAGAAATTTTAAAGTTAACCCGTTGAAATGCTAGATTCCTAGCTCTATAATTTGTGGATGAAGATTTCTTTGTTCAGAAGGACGTTTTCTGAATTAAGGTAGTTATTTTTGTTTTGGGCTGTTTTGGAAAGTTTTTAGCAAGATGAACACAATATACTCCATAGTTAAAGGCGTAACTGAGCATTTTTACATGTAACTGGATACTTTAATTAAATTTTGTTGAGTGATTTTGATCAAAATTGCCCAATCATTAAGTTAACGCAAAAAAGCCATTAATTTCGTGTTAAAAACTAAACAACCAAAAGACATTTTTAGTCAGATATTGTTGAGTGTTTTTGATAAACAATGATAAGAAATAAGGAGAAAATTGCACTTAGATTAATAACTTAATAAAAAACAAAACAAAAAAACTGTATCAAAATCAGACAAGAAAAAAAAACTATTTCAAAACTTTCCGAGAACTTTGAAATGAATACGAAATTATATGTCATAAAGTAAAAATCAAAAAGCAAGTTTTACAATTAAATTATTGATTTCAAATAAAATTCTAAGACTTTTAAAAATGCTAAGTTTTTGCTGTTTTCAACAAATTGTAATGTGGAAACAAAGAAAATGTTCTCAAAACTCTCAGTTGAAGACTTAATTTTTTTTGTTAAAGTAGGGGAAAAATGGCAATTTATTATGCTGGAGAGAACATAAAAAAATCCATTGAGGATAAACCATCTTCCTTCGATCTCTATCCTACTCAATACAAGTCTTCCTTTGTTCAAGATGGCATCTCTTATCAAATGAAAACATGTGTGCACCGACAATCGTTCTTTTTCAGTTGTAATTGTTAACTAAGAACATAGAAGAAAAATGTTTTCTCTAAGGTTCTTTTTAGGTGGTTAAATTATTTTTTCTTCACAAAAGTGATTGAGTTGACAACCCCGGTTGCCGAGTTTTTAGCAGTAGGTCTTATTCCAACTAGTGGGTAAGGTTTCGAAAAAATGTTTTACAAAATGTTTATTGCAATCATAATTAAGTATAACTTTTTTCTCCACGACAACTTATTTTCGAAAACAAGCAGCTCGAGGCATCAAATTGATACAAAAAATGTGTTGGACTTGCAAGTTTTGATTGATTTAACAATTGCATTTGATACAATCGATCTACCACTTTGTTTCAGAAACTAACGAAAAAAGGATTTTGTGGGTATGTACAGAATTCCAGTTTGTTCATCATAAAAAAAACCAGTTTGTTTAATCGTGATTAGCAACATTTGATGGAACATGCAGAGTACCTCAAGTCACTAATTTAGTATCTTGCTGTTTCTCTTTTAGATTATTGACATGAGAATAGAACTGATTCTTGACAGCAAGGTGTGTCTAACTGCATATGGTACTACTATAGGGAAAACAGAACCGATTAGTAAGGCGTTAAATAGCTTTGGGTGTGATCTAAGGAAAATTGAAGGTTGATACAGAAGTCTAATTTTTACAATTAACTGTTCACTACTGTTCAGAGAGTCTTATAAAATGAGTTTTGCTGAAAAATTCTCAAATAGAAGAACTTCTACTTTCAAATGAATAGATTTTAATATTATTTCAAAATCTTTTGATCTGAAAGTCTCCTGGAGCATGTTTGCAAAAAATGGACACATTTTAGTTGTCTAGTGTAACAATCTAGTAAGTGTTTCTCATGACTTCCTCATAAAAGTGTCTTTTATGTTTTCACATTTTAGCTGCAAAAACAAAAGTCAGATATGGCTCAATGCCAAACGGTTCCTCAGCAAAAGTTTATCTTAATTGCATTCCCTCAGAGCAAAAAAAATGAAACGTTTTTTATTTCAGACGCAAGCTTGTTCAAATAAAAATTGGTTGCGACCAACAAGCTATTGCAGAAATTTAAGAAATTTTCTCATTATGAAATATACAAAGAAAAAGTCACCTAACTTTGATTCGGTTATAGCTTTGTTTCTTGAAGTTTGTGCAACTTTTTGAGAGAAAACAAAATAGAGAGAAAACAAATTTTTACGTTCTTTTTTTTTCAGGTTTATTGTTACTCACCTGCTAAAAAAAACAAGTTTTTTTGTTTTTTTTTTTCATTAAGAAAACTCATTCCTGATAACATGTCAAAAAAATCAGCTCTTGTTTGCTATACATGAGCAAAAAATTAGATAATTTTTACCTGACCTTTAACAGGTGACCATAAATCAGTTTACTTCTTCTCTCCAACTTTATGCAAGGTTATCCAGTGCAACTCTTAGAAAAATCTACTGTTCGTGAATTAACAAAGTGTAGTTTTTTCTATACACTGTTTGTGCTGTTTTAAAAACAACTCAAAAAAAAAAATTTCTTTTTTTTTGTTCTGACTTTGGGTTTACAACTTTTGGCATCTTCTTCTTCAAGGCCTGTCTCTTCTTTTTCCCAAGTTTAGAAAAAAAAGTTCGTGCAAAGACAAAAAGTTTTCTCGTGCAGACTTTTTTGTAAGAAAACTTTTATAAAATTTTGAAGTGCTATTAAGGTTATTTTAAGGAAACGCGTCCAAAAAATATCAACTTGATCAAGCGTGTGTTTTTCACCAATTTTGTTGTTAAAATTCTAGTTTAATCTTGCATTCATCATTTCCTATAAATACAGCCGTTTTTTATTTGGAACAAAAATTTCTAGATTTTTAGGTTTTTTTAGTCATGATGCAAGCAGGGTTTTAGTAGAGAGCTGTGCTTTTATTTAGGCTGTGAAATTTTTTTACTCTAATAATTAGGTATTTTTTAGCGCGGAATAAAACTAGGTTTTTTTCTTTTTTTGGGAAAATTTTAAAAAACTCATAAAACTGTTGGCACAATTTAAAGGGTGCGAGGGGGCAGGCACAAAAAAAATTCAGCAAGTGTCTAATTTTTACCGCTTTGAACTTTCGTTATGTCCTGAATTTTTTTTAAATTTTTGGTATCGACGGGCGGGCCTTTGGGTAGCAAGGGTTTTGAAATTGTCTGATGAGAGTTTTTTATAACAACTAAGGCTAGGAACAATGAGTGCTTTAAATAGAAGCTTTAGGTACGAAACAAGCACAGACAGTTTTTTATTGCAGAAAAGATCACAGGCACAAAAAAAAAGAATCAAATTGGATTTTGTTGTTTTACTCGGATCTTATGAGAACTAATCCGGGCTCACAAAAAATATCTATGGTCCTCTTCCTTGCAGTTCCACAGTAAAAAACTGTATGAAAACAGCTTTTTTCCTTTCTTGGGATTTCTATGATGAAATTTTTTTTATTGAGAAATCCAATAGTTTAATAGGCAACTAGTAATTTAGAATACGTTTTATTATGAAATTTTTCGGATACGAGGGAAAGTTTTATTTGAGTTATTGCGTCGCAAAATTATCTGGGCATCGAAATTTTTCTAGAACAGAACACCGCTATTACAATCAACAACCAACTCGCAAAATCTCAAACCCCCTCATAATTATGCACGCATAGATACCACAAGTAACACATATTTCAAAAAAAATGTCTGTAAGAGAAGGTTTATTAAAATTTTAATTTTTTTTTGTGGATTAAAAACCAACCTAGGCACATTTTTTCACTTTTGATTTGTTTTGGCATTAAATTTCA
The DNA here is from genome assembly GCF_963678635.1 of Symsagittifera roscoffensis. Taxonomy (NCBI): domain Eukaryota; kingdom Metazoa; phylum Xenacoelomorpha; order Acoela; family Convolutidae; genus Symsagittifera; species Symsagittifera roscoffensis. Next base: position 7,830,210 of record NC_087069.1, read on the forward strand.
AATAATGGGAGCCTTTTTATCATTGCCTGACTCAACAGGAGCTGCATAAAACGTCCCCCAAATGAAATAGGGCGTTAGAGTTAGAAAAAGAACAAAATACTTTTTAAATATCAAAAAAAATTTCTTTTGCAGACAAATGAACAACGGAAGTTTTTTATCAGTTTTTTCCTATAACTGATTAATGACCAAGTTTTCAACTTCTGTTTCATCGGAATCTTGTCTTGACTTTTCGGTTTCTTTTTCTCAACTATCTTAATTACT